>NC_143012.1:51201751-51353939 GCF_055824585.1 Amblyomma mixtum
TATTACAGCTTTTTAATAGATTTTACTCAGGTTCGGAAAGTCTATTCAGAAGCAACAGATTACACAGAAAAAATTCAGTGGCACCTATCGATTACCGCGGCGCTTTTCTTTTCGTTCTGATTTTCCTGCATTTCCACGCTGACAACCTTTACATATTACTTGAAAAGTCGCCTTTGTTGTGTTAACTGCTGATCACAATCACATTTATACCAAACCTTACCCTATCTAGCTGCAAATCTTTAATATAATAAAATGAAATAAAGAAGAAATGAAAGCGGAATGCTCTACAAAGGCTACGAACTCCGCTTGCAAACAGTTTGATTTCACTGGGGGAAACAATTCCATTAAGTGGCACTGAGCCGGAACGGTTAGGTCAGGTTTAGAGTTCAGCATTATACGTTTCATTAACATTGAAGTTTCAGAAGGAACTACCGGTTTCTGTGCTTCCGGAGCACTCAAATACTACCGAATACAACCAGTGTCTGCAAACTATCATCCATGTTATAAAACGAGTCGCCGCTATTGCTCCACGAGTGAGGCCAAAGGCTCTCACACACTACTTGTTGCGACCCTCTGGCGCGACAGTCAAGGGCGAGCTTCCGGCGCGACGGTCAGAGACGGGCTGACCCTACCGCCCATTAGTGTTCTTTTTTTGTGTGCCATCTCCCACTTGTCGTTTTCCCCAACATGTCCTTCTGGCCCGGGGAGCGCCTGGGGGGGGGGGGGGGGGGGGGGGGGGGGGGGGGGGGGGGGGGCGTTTGGAGGCTCGCGCTCTGGTCTTCCGAAGTAATCAGTTAGGAGCCGTGCCGGCTCACCCAAAGCAGAAGCTCTTTGTGTGAGCGCGGGCGCCGATGCCCCCACCCCCCTAAAGGTGCCCCGGTTGGAAGGGGCTTGGGACAGCGTGGGGAGAGCGGGAAGGAGTTGTACTCCGGACGCGGAACGACGAGCAGCTAGCTTCGCTGACTGCTCGAGCGTTCCGGGAGATGTGTAGTTGCTTGCATTTGATTCTTGTATTTAACACGTAAATAAATTCACCGAGTTAAGTTTCAACGACTGGATCAAGTCTGATCATGTGTGATTACGCCAACGAATAGCGGCAGCTACGCATAGTTACAACAAAAGTTCTGGTGCCGAAACCCGGGAACGGATTTCTTAGATCGACCGGACCCCAACGACAACGACAAGATGGAGGTGCTGAAGAAGAAGAGGAAGGCTGTCAGATCATCAGCGACGCGTCTTACTAAAGAAGCCGACGACATCTTGGCCGCCGAGACAGCACCCGACATCGAAAAGGTGAGCGTTCTTCTCGAGCGCTTACAATTGGTGCAACGGCAGCTCAACGATGTGGACTCCGCGATCGAGCCACATATCAAAGATGACGACGCAGACGCTGAGTTTGAACAGGTGCTTGAGTATACGGACAAGATTGCCATCAACATCTGCAGATTAAAACTCAAGACAAATCCTGAAAGCCGGAAGAAATCAGCGACCACCTCTACGACTTCCGCACATCAGAAGATAAAACTTCCGAAATTGGAACTATCGAAATGCGACGGAAGGAGAAAAAATTGGCAGCCGTTCTGGCAGCAGTTTGAGCCAGCTATTCATACGAATCCGGACCTCTCCCGTGTTGACCGCTTTAACTACCTAAAGTCGCTGCTTTCTGGACAAGCTGAAGCCGCCATCGCCGGGCTTCAAGCTACAGCTGAGTGCTATAGTGATGCCATCGAAATCCTTAAGCAGCGATTCGGCGACCAAGCGGCCTTGATACAGGAACACATGCAGGGGCTCATCGATATCCGGGGTGTGATGTCTGCGGAAAAAGTACGTGACTTACGGCGGCTCTACGACGACGTTCAAGTGCGTATGCGAGGCTTGAGAGCGTTAGGTGTTGGCGACGACAGTTACAACGCGATGCTGTATCCCGTCCTGCTTCTTGCACTTCCAAGGGAGCTCGTCCTCGCCTATCACCGCGCGCACGCAGAGGATCAACATGCTCCGAGTACAACGTCATCGACAACGGCAGAAGATTGTGTCCGGTCCACGACACCCTCAGCAACAGCGACGGTCAGCCGAACACCACTCAAGTCTCTACTTCGGTTCTTCAGACTGGAGTTGGAGAGCCGCGAGAAAGCCTTCGAGCATCGACCTAAAACTGCACCCGGTAAGCCAGCGTCTCCTTTTAACGGGCCAAAGGAAGAATCAAGAGGGAGCCTTCGACCTTCCTCGGCCGCAGCTTTGCATGGCTCAGCGTCAAACACCTCCTGCCCAATCTGCGGATCAAGCAATCACGGAGAGGAAGGTTGCGATTCAGATCTGGATGTAAAGCAGAAGAAAGCAATTTTAACGTCCAAAGGCAGGTGCTTTCGCTGCACGAAGCAGGGGCATAGATCCAAGAATTGCACAGTGAGACTGATCTGTAAAAAATGCACACGAAGGCATGCGACCTCCATGTGCGATCCCGCCTTCATTAATAACTCATCGAAAGGAGAGGGAGCTACCGAAAGAGCTGGAGGAGTCATCCTGCATGCTTCCGAAGCCGAGGAGAATCGCCCCAAACAAAGTGTGCTAATGCCGACGGTGACCGCTTGGAACAAAGGGACTAGGGCAAAACGAATGTCTCGACTATTATTTGACAGCGGAAGCCAAAGAAGCTTCATTTCCGAAGATTGCTCGCGACAGCTCGGTTGCCGACTGCTGGGAACCGAAATACTCACTATTGGAGTTTTCGGAGGAGTACAAAAGCAACGCACATTCCGACGCGTCGAAGTGTGTCTATTTGGAAAAGATGACCCGAAAACAGAATATAAAATTGAGACCTTGGAGGTACCCACTATATGCGACCAAGCTATCCCTGGTCCCGACGAGCAGATCAGGAAGACTCTGCGCGAGCTCTCATTGTCACCGGGTGACGAATTTCAGCATCCCAACACTGCCCTGATCGATGTCCTGGTCGGTTCAGATCACTTCTGGGAATTTCTTACTGGCAGGATGGAGAAATTGGACGCTCGGCTAACGGCACTCGAAACAGTGTTTGGATGGGCAGTGCAAGGCAAAACTTCTTTTTCCTGTCAGGAAGGGACTTGTGCTCATGCAGTCGTGTTAAGAGCGACGGTTTCAGATGAACAGGTTGAGCCTGTTTTGAACTGTTTCACACCTGTCGAGCTTGAAGAACAAAGGGGAGTAAAAGCCACGAAGCCCGTCTGCGGAGAAGAAAGCGAACTCCTAGACTTGAATCGATTCAACTCCATAACTAACGTAAACCGAGTGACAGGTTGGATTCTGCGGTTTGTAAATAACCTAAAAACAAAACAAAGACATACGGGACCCCTAACGGCTCTTGAATTGGAACGTGCACAACTTTATTGGCTGAAGCAGGCACAGAAATCGACATTCGGTACCGAGCTGCAGCGCGTAGCCAAAGGAGACAGGACGCCGCGTGATTCAACCCTCAACGACTTCGTTTTACGGAGAGATGACAACGGGTTGCTACGGATACGCAATCACCCCTGTTCAGCGGACAAGGACTACGACGAGCGGCAACCTATCGTCCTACCGAAGCAGTACCGATACACTGTCTTGCTAGTGCATCAGGTTCACAAGAAGTTGTTGCATGCAGGAGTGCGGGACACGCACGTGCAACTGCGCGAAGGGTTTTGGATAGTGCGCGGCCGGCAATTGGTGAAAGGTGTAGTGCACTCCTGTGTTGTGTGCCGGCGGCGGAGTGCCACCCGCGTCGAAGAGGACACGGGCCAACTACCCCCCGACAGAACTACCCCCCGACAGAGGGTTCAAGTGTAGTTAAATTCTACATTGTTCTGTTCACTTGTGCTGTGACGCGTGCTGTGCATTTAGAACTGGTGAAGGACATGAGCACTGAGACTTTTATCCAGGCCTTCCGCCGCTTTGTGCCTAGACGAGGGCTGTGTCGCATTATTTATTCTGACAATGCACTTACTTTCAAACGAGCATCGAAAGAATTGAATATGCTTTGGGATGTTCTGCGACACCCGGACACTCAAGACCACTTCGCTAACTCTAGCATACAGTGGAAATTCATAGTGGAGCGGGCGCCTTGGTGGGGTGGATTTTATGAGAGGCTAGTAAGAAGCGTGAAGACAGCTTTGAAGAAAATAATCGGGCGTCAGTGCTTAGCCTTTGTCGACTTGACTACAGTGCTTGCCGAGGTCGAAGCGGTAATTAATTCCAGACCCCTCACATACGACCCCAGGGATGGCTCTCCCCTCACGCCAGCTAATTTTCTTTCCGGAAAGCGCTTGACGGCCCTGCCCTCGCCCGAAAAGAGAGCGGTTAATAACACAGCAGCCTCCCTCCGAACGCTATGGAGGAAACGAAAACAGATGCTAGAATTGTTCTGGCAAGCATGGCAGAAAGAATACCTACGAGAGCTGCGCTCGGCTTACGCCTCTAGGGAGCAAAGGGGGCCGACACTGAAGCCTGGGGACATTGTTTTGGTCCGCGAAAGTCTTCCTCGCCTCCTGTGGAAAAGCGGAGTCGTTGTAACTGTGTTCCACGGACGCGACGGAAAGATAAGGTCTTGCGAAGTCCGGCTGCCGAAGGGCAAAGTGGTTAGACGACCTGTACAGCTTTTGTACCCAATTGAGCTGTCAGAAGCGTAGAATGAGTCGTTGACCCATTCGGCGGGGGAGTGTTACGACCTTCCGGCGCGACAGTCAAGGGCGACCTTCCGGCGCGACGGTCAGGGACGGGCTGACCCTACCGCCCATTAGTGTTCTTTTTTTGTGTGCCATCTCCCACTTGTCGTTTTCCCCAACATGTCCTTCTGGCCCGGGGAGGGCCTGGGGGGGGGGGGGGGGGGGGGGCGTTTGGAGGCTCGCGCTCTGGTCTTCCGAAGTAATCAGTTAGGAGCCGTGCCGGCTCACCCAAAGCGGAAGCTCTTTGTGTGAGCGCGGGCGCCGATGCCCCCACCCCCCTAAAGGTGCCGCGGTTGGAAGGGGCTTGGGACAGCGTGGGGAGAGCGAGAAGGAGTTGTACTCCGGACGCCGAACGACGAGCAGCTAGCTTCGCTGACTGCTCGAGCGTTCCGGGAGATGTGTAGTTGCTTGCATTTGATTCTTGTATTCAACATGTAAATAAATTCACCGAGTCAAGTTTCAACGACTGGGTCAAGTCTGATCATGTGTGATTACGCCAACGAATAGCGGCAGCTACGCATAGTTACAACACTACTCGCTTAGAGGTAGGGAAGAGCAAGTGAAAAATGCTTCTGCGCAGAAGAGTGTCCATACCTTCAGCTTCCCTTCTAAGTTCATGTTGTCAAGGTCGCTAGGAATGAAAATCGCATTGGAGTGAGATGAAACGAACACATCAACACAGATGAGATGAAGAGGTGGGGATAAGAGTTAATGAAGAGTACCTAAGTAACCTGCGGTTATCTGATGACATTGCCTTCCTAAGTCACTCAGGACATGAACTGCATAGCATAATCAATGAGTTAGATAGGCAGAGCAGAATGGTGGGGCTAAAAATTAAAATGCACAAAACCATAGTAATAGTCAGTAGTTTAGCAAGAGAACAGCAGTTCGCAAGTTGGTGGCAAAGTGCTGGAAGTAGTAAGATAATATGTGTATTTAGGGCATATAGCGACAGCTGATCCGGATCATGAGGGAAATAACTAGAAGAATAAGAATCGGGTGGAGCGCATATGGCAGGTTCTCTCAGATCAGGAATGGCAGTTTACCAATATCCCAATAGCGTTGCGTGCTCACAGCCAAGTCCAAAAACTTATTTCTAGAGACCACTTCATATGAATTAGAAACTCAGAGCACGTGAATACAGCATTCACACTTGGAAAGAGCGAGCATTATGAGGCTTCGGCAATGATCCCTCTCCGCATGCCATGATGCGCTTCTCTGGAAAAAAGAATGAAACCTCTTGATGAATTTATGTTTTGTGCATTAAGAAGCTGTGAATCAACAAAGTAACTACTTTCAAATTCCTCGCATCAGACTTAACAAGTCACAATATCCAGTACGGCGAAATTTTACATTGGTAGACCCGTGCCCAAGTCCTTCCGAGAAATATCTGCTTATACCGCCGGGAACCAGGCAGTTTTCAATTATCATTTTCTACACCCATGGTGTTAGCTATATCTCGGACAAAACCGGCCCCGGCACTTGCGTAAGATATCAAGCTACCGCCAGCAATCGGAAAACACCATCTACTAACGTCCCCTTTGGTAAAGGCAATGCTCAAGTGTCCGCAACAAGTTTTCATGCTTTCAGTGCCACTTTAGCGCCGGAATTAAAAAGCCATTTTTTCTGGTACGGTCTGACAGCACCTTAAACGATTGCTTAAACGTTTCCTGCGCAAACTATTTCTGCTTTAGCTTGCGACAGCGGCTTGCTCCAGTGATCATCAAAGACTCATCAATCATCATCATTTTAGTTAGGAAAGGTTATATCAAGCTACTTTTATTAGAACTTATTCCCGGCGGTTCAGTGGTAACGGCGCTTGGCTGCTGACCCGAAATACGCGGGTTCGAACCTGGCCGCGGCGGTCGAATTTCGATGGAGGAGAAATTCTAGAGGCCCGTGTACTGTTCGATGTTAGTGCACGTTAATGAACCCCAGGTGGCCGAAATTTCCGGAGCCCTTCACTACGGCGTCCCACATAGCGGCCGCGCGGGAGTCGCTTTGGGACGTTAAACCCCCATACACCATTATCTCAGTGCTAATACTGCCGTCTTCACGCTAGCCTGAGATGCTGGCCAGGAAGGCCTGCACTGGCACCAACGCCAAAGCACTTTTGGATGCTGGGTACACAACGATGCCGGTTGCATTAGCGACTTCGGACAGCACCGTTTGTGTATGTTCTTTAGTCTGTGGCTGTTCGCCGCAGTGTGCGCGCTTGCCACTCTGCCGTTTTTCCGCCTTTTCTAATAAAAAGATCCTTTGAACCGAGACTTGTGCGTGATACAAGAAAAAGATACGAAGGTACAGGCTGAATGAATATTCCTCTTAGGAGCGTTGGAGCTCCTTTGCATGCCGGCACAAGCATGTGAATATTTCCTGTATGGAGAAATAGCGTGATATAGCGTCTCCTTCAGCCCTCATGTAATTCGGTCATGGCTGCGCACTGCTTGCTCGGGTACCATCAGGGTCGGTATTTCTTAGGCATGTCGTCAGGACTATGGTAATTTTTTCGACTAAGAGCGGGGCGAAATATTAATCACAATAAGCGAAAATTGTTCGTGCAGACACGATGACAAGAATATCATATCAAGAGAAATCTCTGATACCATCTTGCAGCCTGTTCACTATAAGGGCCTCTCTGCCGACAGTGCAGAAATATAATCGCTTAGGACACAAACAGCCACTTTTCGAAACTAATATGAAGTACAGAAATGCGCTAGGAACTTGACGGCTATACTGTTCCGTGGATTTTGCATTTAAGGACTTTTGCGTGCTTCCTTCATATAAACTACCATACTCTCTCTTGCATATGCTCCCGGTCTAAAATGATGCACAGCCAGGAAGGATTGCAACACTGCTGTCTTATCAGGCTGTATCGCACCCATGCATATTCTGAGCCTGAGAGGGCTGAGAATAAAGTTAGTTTTATCTTCGAGAGGTTTAAAACACTCAGCACTACAAGCAAACCCCACTGCGTACCTCAAGAGAAACCCCAATTTCTGTATTACTTAAATTTGTCTATAGGCTTGTCTATACGTTACCTCAAGGCTAATTTTTGTTAGACTGCGTCCTTGCTTGTTATCAGGTTGTGACGGAATACAATGCGCATTGACTGTCTGTACTGCTCTAATTTCACTTAGATGACAAAACAAAAATACATGCCAGCTTTCACGACCACTTTTCTAATCGTCCAGATATCCAATGCCATGCGGACAAATAATTTTTTCTAATAATTATTCTGAGGTGTTCTTTGTGGCAGTGCTAATACTCTGCAATTCAGGATCTGAAAGACTTTTATCTTCCGAAAAACGTCACCTTAGCTGACTTAGAGCGACGTCTAAGCTGCTGAATGACATTGAATTTCTTGCATAAAGAAGAATTATCCGCAATGTTCTTCGCACACAGTTAATACACTTATTTAGCCAGTGATGACCGCCACCCAAGAGCGAAATCGACTTCGCTGACTAAATTGGCCAAAATGGAGCCTATAGTGAACCTGATAGACTAGCTTATAAAAATGTGTAATGAATTCTACTACGCTCTAGAAACCGTAACTAAACTGCGACATTGGTACGCCCAACCTTTCGTAACTTTTTTTAAATGCTCCAAAAAACTGGAAGGATCTTTAAGAATTATACACATCCTTGTTCGAGACTAAGTTTAAGCAGTGAGAGCCAACTCAATAAAGCGCATAACTACAAGGAATAAGGTGAAATAAAGCCTTGATGAGCCCTTGCTTTCGAGCATGAAACACTTTCATTCTTAGGGTTGCTCTGCATGCAGACATGCGGCTCCCTTTTGGCGAAAACATTTGTTCAGGAATATTGTTTTTCTAGAGCTCTGCGTTGTCGTAGTGGAGAACTTCTTGTAAATACTACGGAGGTAGATACAGCTTTTTAGGCAAACAATAGAAAGGTTATAAATGCAAGATAACATCGGTGAGTAGGCCTGCTAGGATCATAGCATCAAATCAAAGCCGCCAGTATTCCCAAAACAAAAATGATTTTCTCGTTCCAAATATCCTAGCAGTTGATGTAAAAATGGGCTACTCCATTTTCGCACCGAGGGTTCTTTCCGTGGGCTTCTAAAGCACATTATCAGCACGGTACTTTTGATCTAAAGCTTTGTCGCTTGCTTGCTGCAGTGCTCCAGATTTAGCAGGCCCTGGGAAACACAATTCAAACTTAATGCACCTTTATATCTACACTGCCCCGTAGACAGAGCACGGCCTTTAGTGAGTGAATCAAACCCGAAGCCCCGCTCCAGAAAGGAGATTTTAAAACCAGTATGTTCACATATATCGCTTAAGTCCTGTATCTTTCTGTCGTTTTCCTTTAGGGTGCTTTCAAGGATGCCTATAAAGCTTTGTAAAGTGTAAGCACGAGAAGAAGGCTCCGCGGGCGGTCGCCGAAGCAAGCAGCTGGTACATATCTTGCAGCCAAGCGTTCAGGACGCGAGAATAGTATTCTTTCGCTAAGAAAAGAACGACCAGGCTTTGAAGCTACAATCCTGAGTTTACGCGGGTCGCTAAAGGACCCACATATGTCCACTGAAGTAACGCACGTACCGTCCGGGCATAGTTTGGTTGCCTAGCAAAGAAATGGATTCTCTCTCATTAGATAGCGATTAAGGAAATCAAAGGGGGAAAGCAGGTGGCGACGATCAGGATCAGATATTATGAATAGTTTCATTTTTTGTCTGCTTCAGTAGCTGGTTGGCAGGGACCGGGAGAACTACAGCCGCTCGTAAATCGGCACCTAAAGGGAACGGAAGAGTATGGAGGCCGGGCCAGATATTGTTATTTCATTTCTGTTAGTAAAGCATTATAGTTCAAAGCACTGCTAATTTTTCGCCATTCGCACTTTCATATAGCGGCGCTGCGGTTTAGTCTAGTGTATATTGTATTTTGTGGGAATCTTTAAGACAAATAGATTTTAGCTCTCAGCAGCGAAGTTTAATTTCTGTAGTCAGGCAATAGGCTATAGAAAAAATTTCGCGCCTTCACGTGCCCTGAAGCATTGTTGAGTGCCTTAAGTTAAGTAAGCCGTTCGGTTTGGTTCTCCAAATATGTAGCTGACTATGTGCGTGGAAGGAAAAGCCTGCTGTAATCACACTTACAGTAGGTATTTACAAGGTGTATAAAAATCTAACAACCAAAAAACGTAACGTTAAAAATGGCGATGTTTGTAAACTGCCCATTGTACAATCAATTCAAAGTTAAATTATTTCGCTGTTCTTGTGGCATAGTAGAAAGCCATTTAAAACAGCTAAGTGTCTTTTTCAAGAATACTTTAGGCCATAGAAAAGTAAGAGGCATGCTTTCACAGATGAAATTGAAAGCACACATTACGAGGCTAAAAAAATAACTTCTGGCCTCAGAACGACCCGCTCTTAAAGTCGACAGCTCATAGGGAACAAGAAAATATAGAATGCCAATTGAAGCACGAGATCTACAAGCTGGAAGCACAAAATGTTGGCAAATGTTTCTCAGTGTGAATAAATTTCGCAAAGTGTTCCGTAGCCAGATAGTTGCTTTAATCGGGATTCAGACAAGTACGACTGCTTGTATTTTTGGCGTGCTAGGCTGCACGAATGACTTTCATAATTATGGCTGAAATTTTTTTGTGGTTCCATTTCACTACGTTCTGCTTTATAGATCACTAGCCTGACATTTTTCTCAGAAGCTGCGCCTCTTAAATGTGTTTTGAGTGGTGTCCTTGAATACACCGCTTCATGTCATCTAGGGCGAGTACTGATTATTTGTCGTGACGCTAAGAAACGGCAATGACGCTGCCATTTTATAGTCTGCTATTTTTTGGTCAGGCATAATGAGGTAATTTGTATAAGCGCAATACCTGTTACTAAATGCTAGCTGTAACACCACCTCCGAACCCACTGCTCTTGTGTGACTGGAATGAGCAAGAAAATGCCTTATTTCATGCATGGCCTAGTGGTATTGATGGTTCTCAGCACTGATATTAAGTAAAGACTGAGTACTATATTTAAACGATACTTTTTGTGGTGGGCGGCTGACGGTAAATTTGCGCAATTTTGCAGTATGGAACAAACAGGGACACAAACCACGGATTTTTCAACAGCTCCAAGCCTACAAACTAAATTGAACTTGCGTGGTTATGATAAGGTTTCCGTGTACATGTGGTGCAGTTGTTGATGTAAAGCCGTTGATACATTGTTCTCCCCTTTCGCACTGCAAATGGTCTGTAAATTATGTGCTTTCGCGACTCCTCTTTAAAAATAGCCGCTGCCTTGTTACATCTCTTAATAATACGTTCACGACGCAAAACCGCATTCCTTCTTACCCTGACAGCCATTTGGAGCGTCTCACAGAAATTATTTCAAACGCGTAAGCTACCGTTGAGCCACCAGTGATAATCCTATTCTAGGTTTACCTGCCAGACGAATGAAAGCAACAACTGTTTGTCCTTAGGGTAGATAACTACTAGCTTTTGGAGTCACACATATACAGGAGAACACGTCTATGAATATTGTCCTCTCTCACTTCTACATTTGAGATTATATTGATCTTGTAGTACACATCGATGGCTACGGCGTCAAAACACCAGCACCGAGAGATTTTAGATACTGTCAGAATAATAAATGCTTCTCTATGCTTCCTTACGAAGTGGCAAACAATATGCTTGAGAGCTTCGGAAACGTTTCATTTTTAGGCACAAAGGGTTGAACTAAAAGTCGCATTTAGCTAGCTCATTAGCCAAGCTTACTGTTTATTACTGTTCGGTAACAAAAAAGAGCAAAAATTGTCAGATATTTATTGCGTTTGTTTGTCTCTCTGTGTCGAATCTCGAAATGCTTTTTTAAGACACACCAGGGCTGAGTGAAAGCATGGATCACACTTGCGTATCAGAAATAACCAATCTAGGCATTCAATTACTTCAGTAGCGATTTGGATTTTTTGGTTCGGTCTACATAAAAAGGGAAGCAAAAGTTTCCACTCAAATAGTGTCCTGTGAAGCGGTGCTTAGCGCACTCTTTCTCCCTCTCCTGAAATAAGAAAAGGAGGCGATATTCATGGATATTATATTGCTTCTACCTCCAGGCTTTAGACGGTTTCAACTGAGATGCGGGAATCGCCTGAGAATGTGCAAGGGCATAACTATAGCTTGCAATACCCGAACAGTAGAAACGACCATTCCACAAAATTCCCATGGTGCAAATAGGGGAAAATAAAACACACTACAAAACTTTTTGGCAATGATCCTGTGCGGAAATAAATTCTTACTGACGAAACCGCTCCGAACACATGAAATTCGTGCATATCAGTAAGTCTTGCATTCTCCTTTTCCTGGGATCAATTCCAGGAGATTTGTTTTCGAGGCAGCAGAGTAATTGCTCATTTCCCGAAACCGCAATGTCAGTCGTTGGACTCACATTCGTATAACACGAATAAAAGTACGAAATTTTGATTCTTCAATCTACAGTCCTATTTCCAGATGCAAATTCTGGAACGTAAATTCATGTAGTTAAAAATGTTGGATCTTTAGCAAGTAATAACGTCAAAAGCCAGCAGACATGGACAAACTATATTGCGTTTAAGACGTATACATCAGTTAGAACGTCGGTCACATAGACTACTGACCAGCATGACAACGAGCAAGGTTGCAGTTAGTCACTAGGGTTTAGATATCCATGAGCGCGAACTCTCTAGCCTTTATACAGGACATGACGTAATACTTTCATTTAACAGAGAACACGTTGTACTATTAAGGCTAATGAGCAAACAGAAAAATATGATTGGGTACCTAATGCAGGAAACGCCGAGAGTAGGTAAAAAAGAAAATATGAAGAAAGTTTGGCCAGTTTGTCTTGCTGTGCAAAACAACGGCGAGAGAGAGTTTCCCGCGAGAAGCTGGAGTGATTAACGCGGAACAGGATACAAGTGGGTCAAACTTCTTTTGTGGTGCGAATAAAAATGGCCCTATTTCTCATATACTGTGCACTACGTACACTCAGATCCCCGAAAAGACATCCCATCTGCTAGAAAGTATAAAAGCAGCAGAAAAAAACGGAGACTCCGACGAAATTCTCAAAAAAGAAAACTAAGACGCTAAAGCTGCAAAAAATTCGCTGCTAAAGCATGCTAGATGCCATTCTACTTGGGCAAGAAGTTACGCAAAGTCAAGATATATGCGGCGCCACTGAAAGCTCCCAGAGACCTGGGCCCAAACCATCGACGTTACGGGCCTGCCATATTTTCTGTGTTTCACCGAATTGCTTTTTTGTTCTTATCGCTTCAGATAGGTCCACACTTTGGGTTTTTAGGCTAAAGATAAATGCCAAAGATAAATTTTATCTCCAACAGGCGCAACACACGCATCGAGCCAGGGCGTAATTCAATTTGGCTCTTATAAAGAAAAAGGGTGAGACACTGTGTCTTCAAAATCATGTCAATGACCGGCCGTCTCGGGTCGAGCATATCCCCAGAGAACCAACAAGAAGTTACCGACTTCAGCATGAGTTTAGCATATTGAATATGAAACACATCTGAGAGAAATAACAAACAATACACACAATAAATTCATCGATTAATCGTATTTTGTACAATTTTATGCGTAATTTAACCGGAGAGAATTGCAGAGCAATGTTTCAAAAAAATTGCGATTGCAACCAACTGCGTATTTTAGATTCTCAACCATCGACAAGTGGTTGGTTTGTGTAGCACTTCCCCAAATCTGATGTGACTATGCCGCTCTCAGATGCAAGACGGAGAGTGAACCAGGTCAAAATTCGATCAGAAAGTGAGGGTTAGCATGTCTTACATGGTTGTATATCTTTAGTAGGATAACGCAAATTTAAGCGCGAATCTTTTATGGGTTCAGTAGCGAATCTGCTTGAAGACATCGCCTTCGCACTCCTCCTACACAACACAAACATGCAGGTAAGCGTGCCTTGTCGGTGTTAAATAATGCCATCTGGGCGGTGCAACTCCGTAAACCATTGCCTAAATGAAAGTTACGTTTGTTGAAAAACGAAATGCGCTTCAGCTGCGATAATGTACGATATCTGCGAGAAGGATTTGCTGTTGAAAGAGAACATAGCGCATAAGGCGTATGTACTGTTATTTACTCTCGGCGTTTCGTTAAACTGCACTAGTTGTTTCACTGAATACAAACTGTAATTTAGAAAAAAAAAGCATTTTGAGATACCGGAATCTTTTCCATGGCGTCGGGACACTAGGGTGGGCGGACACAGAAATCATTTCAGCCATGTTAAGTAGTAAGCTGGTTAACTAAATCTTAACGGTTAACGAGGTAACTTTGCAACTCTTATATTTAAGCGCATCGTTGAAGTGAAAACTAGCAACTGGCTGTTAGCACTAGCCAAATAACTAATACAATTTTGAAATCGGCAGTACCTAGGGCAGTCTGGCACGAAAGATTTGCATGGGCCCTTTTGAAAAAGCGCGCGCGTCTTCAGCCTGTGGAAAGCGTCGACAAATAATCGCGTCACTCAGTCGCGCCTGTGCCACGTGGCCTTCTGTTTGACAGCGACCGGCAGGGCAGCGTAGGCGGGATTTCGAAGGTCACGTGGATCGTCGACCACGTAATGAAGAACGTCGGATTGCTGCGCGCTTTCACTTTACGAAAAGGGTGCGCGGCGACCGAAATTTGCTGAGCACAGCAGCCAGGAAAATTTACAAGGAAAGTGATAGAGTTATTACTAATAGCCATCCACAATTCTTCGATTCCAATGAAAATCCTACCTGTAATAAATAAAAGCTTAAAAATTGGGAATTAGTCGACCAGCGTACCTGTTAACATCATTCGCCGAAAAAGAAACTATTCAAAAAAATTCTATGTATTTCTCTGAAACAACCGGTATATTCCTCTACAAAACAGGCGGAAAAGTTTTTAACGTCTTGTTCAATTTTAGAGAGCTTTAGAAAAGTGTTAGTTTGAAGGCGGACATGAGGGAAATAACGTTAGCGGGCCTCAAGCACCTTATACCGCACTGAAAGTTTTAGTATAGCGTTCCGAAAACGTTAAGCGCTATCTGCATGACATCGAGGAGAAAGCGCTGTTAAAATGGTCGCGCCAGCCGCTAATGCGCCAAAAGGAGACACATGATAGTGTTTTATAGCCTACTTTTGCAGTAACGCTAATTTCTACCGACTATATGCCCAAGAAAATACCTCGACAATTAAAAACGTGCTCAGTAACAAACGTAAACACTGTGGCGCCACCTGGCTAGGCAAAGGTCAAGTATAAGACGCTCGAGCAAGAATAGCTTTCATTTCGTGACGCGCAGTGCTTAAAATATTTATGCACATTTAATAATATTTTTCGTATTAAATTACTGAGATGCATAAAACACAGTTGTAAAGCTCGAAAGCTATTGCTGCTTCGTTCCGAGCAGTTGCAGACCGTTGCAGCACAGCGGGGTGCCCCGTCTGGCTTGAGCGTGTGCGATTCAAGAGATAAGATAAAAAAATGGGCTGAATGACAGCTTAAACTTAAACAACACCAAATCGTGCCGACCAGATCCTCAAGGACTTCTTATTCGGCTTAAGCGAGCGGCTCTCGATTGGAAGGAAACCGCCTTGTTTTGACGCTAAGTGCGAAAATTCTGCGACGTTCGCAACGCTAACTTCTGAAAATTGCGTGCGTACGCTGACGCTGTCTCCTCGTTAGCGTTCTGCGCATGAGCACTCTGGGCCCACAATTCCGTTAAACACGCAGCCACGCACAGCCCGCTATGCTAAAACTCTCTATATATCTGAACTGCGGTTATACAACACATTTAACCTTGGGTTTCACTTTAATACAAAAATCAGGGTGAAGAAGTGCGCTAAAATGAACTGAAAGCCTGCGCTCAGAACTGATGTGTTCATTCGTTAAAGTCCCGCATCCGCTTGATGTAGCTAGAGTGGCAAATGTTTAAGTCGCTTTCGCCGTCACACAGTTTTACGGGCGTTTGAAGTTTCAACGAAATGGAGTGTTTACTTTTCCAGTCACACAGAGACGCCGAGGTAATTGGTGGCGTAAAGGAATAGACCTGCACCCTTCATTAAAGCAACGTTCTCCTAAATGTACCCTTAGGAAACGTAACGGTCTTGCTCTAATGAGGAACGCACAAACAGCCTGTATTAACTGTGTATCTCTCTGTCACCCGAGACCTCTTAACTGAACCGCGGGCCCCGGAAATGTTCGGTTGACCTATTTCTCACTGTGGCTGTTCGGCTAAAATCTAAGCTGAGCGAGCGTGGCTCAAATTTGCTTTGGGACGTCTGAATATCTCTGTTTAAACCACGATCTAGGCAACCCGTCCCTACGCGGCTGAGGCGATGAGCACTTCGTCGAGTGTTTTCTCAAAACTTCCTTCCAATTAGTCTCTGTTTGAGAGAGCTGGACTCTTACGTCAGCCACTCATGCTTTTGGGGAAAGAGTGGTCTCAAAGCGTTCAAGCTCTTATTTTCAACCCCTGGGCACTGTCTTGGCTGCTGCCGTTCAAACTTTCAATACGGACCCATTGAAAAGTGCCAAAGTACCACACCATTTTGGCATTTTTCCTTAAATACTAAATTATTTTGCGTTATCGTATCGCTTCTAGCGGCAAGATGTCGCATGCAGGGGGCTGCGTTTATTAAGACCATATAATGCATTCTTTTATGAAATACCCGTTTTTTTTGTTATAAATACTGCAATTTTTCATGATTATATAAATATATGCAGGAGAATTTGCTTTTCTGGCCTCTTTTTCCCACCACTAATTACGGGAACAGATAGTTGCTTGGTAGTCAACCAAGAAGGCGATCACACCGAAGTAAGCGAAAAATAATGAAATTTCTCCTTACCACCTGTGATCTCGATTATTACTGGCTGGCGCCTCTGCCTGAAATCGCAGCACAAAAAAAATGAAGCGCAAAAGAAAATCACTGCTAACCATCTTTGGATTGCACGTAACAACACCATGCTTCCGGAAGTTGATAGGGCAGCCGGAAAGGGCCGTATTTTACTAATTGCTTCTACCCATTAAGGCGCCTTTTCAGGCGCCTGTTTCCCACCCAGGCGTATTGCTGTTTTATCTGAAGGGTATAAAAGGTAGAGAATAAGGATAAGTCTGGCGTCGTCTTTAATAGCTGCTTGAGTGTCATCCGACAGTGTCTGAATGTCGGCAAGAATTGCACATCATCGCATGTTACTTCTGTTGGCATTCACACTCTAAGAAGACAAAAGTTGCTTACGTTAAAGACCCATGTTGAATCTGTGAATATTTTGGCTGTTATGCTGCAAAACGCGTGAGTAGAGCACTGATGTTTAAAAAAAATCATTCTGTCCATTTGAGTGCTGCTATTTCATGTTTACAAGATGCGTCGGTGAGATGCAATGTCTTCTACTAGATAATCAAGTAGGAAACTTCCTATTGGTACCTTTGCGAATTGGTCACATCTCTTAAAAGTTTTCCTTAACGCAAACGCTGCATACTTTTTCTCGTTTCTCATGCTTCAGTCCGCTTGAGACGGGTTGCAATTGGCATGATTTCGAAAACAGGGGGAGCATGAAGTCTGATGAACTTCTTTTCTTCTAGCAGACAAAGGGAGTTATGTGATGGTTCAATATATGAATTGCCCCTCTTGCAGGAAAATTTAGGTCTAGTGTAGGAACCCTGAGTTTGCACGTATCAGAAGCGATGTTGAAATAGAAAATCATTTCGTTACAACAGAGAACACAAGGAAGACGCACCATCGCGACAGTTTGGGCTCAGGTCACCAGTGAATTTCAGTGGCGCCGTATTCATCTTGCCTTTGCTCCAGTTCCTACCAGGCAGAATGGCATCCAGGCCACTTGACGGGAAGTCGTTGCGCTTCGTGCTCTATTTATTCGCTGCTGTAAATGTTAGCAAATCTCTGCCCACAACAGAGAGTTGAGGATTCTGCTCAGAAGTCGCACTACGCCCTGATGTAAAGCCAAAGGCGAAAACAATGATATCACTAAGACATGCATGAAGCAGCGCATTTTATTTAGCACCACTGGCCACAGCTGAGCAATGGCTCCGTAAGGCGATATTGTGAATTAGTTATGATCGCAGGCGACAACAGTTCATCGTATTTATAACAATAAATCTATTACGCATAGTTAAAAAAAGAGAAAAGTCAAAGTCGGTTCTGATCGCTAAAGACTACAGATCGATACGACCCCGGATTACGTGAAGCTGCGAATTTATTGCTCCTTTTTGCTTATTTTTTCCTTTCATTTTACATACTCAAAGAGCGAGCACGTTTTGCAGATCGCGAAAAAAAAAGAAGAAAAAAAATGGCTGAGGTTTAACTGTGTTAAGCCTAGAGAAAGCGAAGCATCATCGTGTCGCGTAATTTGGAGGCGCACAACCACAGCGACGGCGCGAGGTGGGCCCCCGTTTCTCCACTGTCGTGACGTCATCCTGTCACGTGGTGTGACGTCATGTATCACGTGATTTGGAGGCGCACAACCACAGCGACGGCGCGAGGTGGGCCCCCGTGTCTCCACTGTCGTGACGTCATCGTGTCACGTGGTGTGACGTCATGTATCACGTGATTTGGAGGCGCACAACCACAGCGACGGCGCGAGGTAGGCCCCCGTTTCTCTACTGTCGTGACGTCATCGTGTCACGTGGTGTGACGTCATGTATCACGTGATTTGGAGGCGCATAACCACGGTGAAGGGCTGAAGTGGTAGCTAAAGTAGTATGCTTCGCATAAAAAGATCCCCACGGGGTAGCCTCGAGCTCAGACGTAGTTGTAATGACAGTTCTTGGGCCGCCATCATTAGATGGGTTAGCGGTTCATTCTTACGGTCGCTGGCGAATAATAGAAATTGATTTTAAAATCTCTTAGCCTCCGCATGTTATTGTGCATTTCTACAACTGTTTCGTAGCCGAAAAACTGCGGCACGTTCCTCTTAGCGCATACCTGCAGACCCGGCTGGCCAGAATAGATTGGGGATTTTGTGCAGAGGACTACACATTTGCATTTGCCAATGCTATATATTATTGTCGCCGGTCGTAGTACAGCCTGGAGGCTTGGGAGAGTTTTCAGGTCCGAGGCTCCATGGCGAATCCAGATCTCGACAAGGCCATAGAACCGATAAAAAAAACTTAATACTCCTCTGTGGACGAAAAGCTTCTGGCATAGCGTAAATGTAAAACTACACTGCACTGCAGCAATCTCTGCGGGCTCACGACTTCATTTTCTTAGTCTTGAAAACTGGCATTCCATGGCAGCAGCGACGACCGGCAGCAGCGACGACTTGGCAGCAGCGACGACTCACTCAGTGCAGCAACTTATCGTGTCTCTGCGTCTTTGCTGCAGGTTGCTTTGCGCCGTCTGCACTGTCCGCTCAAAACTAGCCCAGCAGCCCAGCTGAGTACACGTGTTTGGCTGACCACCGACTTGGTCCGGCTACAAAGGGCGTTTCCCATCAGCGGTTTTCGCTATCTGCAGCATCCACCTGACGCCTGACGTCACACGCATTGGGTTACAAAAGGGCCTATCCGCCGCCACAGTCCCCACTTGGCAGCAGCGGCGACCGACTGAGTGCAGCAACTTATCGTGTATCTGCGTCTTTACTGCAGGTTAGTGCCAAAGCTGTTTGAAATCTGTTGGTCTTTTCCATATCGTCGCTGCTGCCAAATTGTGAGCTTTTTGGCGTTTTTGTGCAATAGGCCTTGAACGTGACATGGCCAAAGACATTGCTAAGGGTAAAGAGGAGCTGAAGGCTTAGTTAGTGAAAATTAAAGGAGACTTCAAACAGGAAATAAAAACTTCGCGAGAGTGCATTGAAAGGGATCTTCGAAATGAAATTAGAGAACTAAAGGCTGAACAGCATAACATGACAACGAGCCTTGAGTTTGCTCACGACTCCATTTAAGAGCTGAAGCAAAAGCTTGAGGCTGAAATCTCAAGGAACGCTAAACTCGAAAAAGAGAATAAAGCAAGTGAAGTACATATCATTAGAAAAAAAAAACATGATGAAGCTTTAAGACGCATTACTCACATGGACCAGTAGTCTCGAAACATGAATATTGAAATCCAAGGTGTAGTAAAGCAGGATGAAGAAAATGTTCTGCAGATTGTTCAGTGGGTTGGAGAAGGAATCAAAGAGCCAATCAGTGAGGATGACATTGGATGCTGCCATCGAGTTCTAACAAGAGATGCTGACAAAACAAACATCATTGTCCAATTCAAATCTCGTTCAAAACGCGACAGCATACTTAGGAAAGGAAAAAAGGCCCGACTGACCAAAGAGGATATTGGCATTAGAAATCCCGCCCCAGTATATATAAATGAGCACCTCTGCCCGGCCCTAAAGAGACTCCTGGGTACGACTGTAAAGCGGAAGTATGAGCACAAATGGAAGTCGGTGTGGACTCTGAATGGAAAAATTTTTGCTAAGCAAACAGAATCTTCTGACGTTGTTCAATTCACTTGTGAGGCTGACCTTGTGAAAATCGAGTGAGTCCTAGGACAGCTTTAAAACTTTAGTGCGTTATTGTTGCTTGTTAGATCGGTCAAGATGGATTGTCACAGCTTCGTCCTACCTGGGTGCATTCGTCCTGAACCACCCTCTCTTCAAACAGTCTTGCACATCAATGCTCGTTCTGTACATGGGAAACAAGATGACATCACACATTTGCTAAGTCAATTTCCTTTTAAATATACAACCATAATGATCTCTGAGACCTGGTACTATGATGGCTCTGACATGCTCCATCTTGATGGGTATGACAGTTTCTTTAACAATCGCAAAGATAGACGAGGTGGTGGTGTGGCGCTCCATGTCCAAAGATGTAAAGATTGTGAATTACTGCCTGAATTTTGTGAAATTACCAATGATTATGACTGTTTGACTGTGAAGGCGTGGCTAGAGGTTATCACGGTGGTGCCCGTTCGTTCCCGGTACTACCGGCTATTATTGCAAAATCATTGTACTGCCGAATAATTTTGCAAAATCATCTTTAAGAGACTTAATTTCGGCGTATTTTTCATGTTTTTTTCTGCAAGTCTTTCATACCCGAAATGCTGCGACACGTGTCTGAGCATAGATGAAAGCTCTGCAGGCAAGGCCTATAAGAGTTATTCGGTGTGGTGGCCTACACACGTGGAGTAAGCTAGGCCGCATGCGTCTGTTTCCTGTATGAGAGTGTAAAGGCTTGGGCACAAGTCGTAGTCCCCAGGGCTTTGTGTCTGGTCTGATAGCCGAGCCGTCCCCTCGATAACATTACAGAAATTAGAAGGAAAGTCTTTGTTTTTTCGCGCGGTATATGAAACTCCGGCACACTACAACTTGCCGAACTACCATGCTCCAAAGCAATCCCTGGTGCCGGAAGATTTTCAGAAAGGTTGTATGTACAGGCGGCGTCAAAAGTAAATGGAAGACAACATTAACGGCAAAACTTAATCATTGCCCGCTCAATTCATGCATCCTTGAATACTTATGTGCAGACTAATTGGGATTGTTCGAATGGCACTGGACACCAACAAACATGGACCATTATATTTTAGATTTAAAGTAATTAATTTTTTTGACAAAGTCGCCTTCTATTTACTTTTGACGGCGACTGTACATCATAAGCCACTTACCGCGAGCGTGAAGCGCCCGCAGTTAAAAAAGGAATTTGTAACTAGAGAATCATACTGGGGCCATCGTCGGGTTAATGCAGCAGCAAATGCCATTAGTTACGGCGATAGACCAGGCGAGTGAAAAGAAGACCATGCTCTCTTTAAGCGCCCATATTTTCGTTTTTCTTTCTGTTTGTTCCCTTACCTTTATTAGATCCTAGTTTGTTAAGTTGTTTCTGAACAGTGTGAGCTCGAAAAGTGTTCAAACCTTTATTGTTTTGATTGGTCTGTTGGTGTTCTGGAGAACTTGTGGCGGCTCTACCCGTGTTTTTAAAATCTGCAGCTTGCCTGGTTGGATACTATACGTAACCACCGAACACTACTGACGATGAAAGAGAGAAAGAAACAGGCATGCACAAAAAAAAAAACAAGAACTCACGACTGCTTATTAGACATGTACTGCTTGCTTTTAATACAGTTTTAGCGCATGCTGTGTTTCGTTTCTGACGTGATAATTCACGTGAGGGGGTGCCTCTATTTATCACGTTATTCACATTTTATTAGATGCATTTCGCTTTTTGTGGATACGATAGAAGTGGCAACACAATACCGCAATTTTCAGGATTTGCTTCGAAAATGACATGTCTGTTGCATCGTCAATAGAGATGCGCAGTAGCCCGCAGTAATCGGTGTGCAAACCCAACTTGCCCGTTTTATGAGTGGATGAATGCTTTTATGCAAGGGTCTAGTATTGGTACTTCGGGGTCAATCTCAAATCTCCACGGCTGATATGAGGACCCTTGATTAAGGGCCCTGGATGATCTTTCACCACCCAGCATGTATGACATGGACCAATATAGAAAAAGTGAGCGGGGTATTTTGAATTTAGCTTCCAAAGAAGTATAGGTGACTCAGCTGAAAGTCTATACCATGTTCACAGGCGCAGCAGCCGATTACCGTAGACAATAGGCCAACTTAGACCACAACATTTCAGTATAACTTGGACACTGCAGAAAGTACATTACCTTGTTTGGAGCATAGTTCATGAAACGAAGCCTTTTATGCTTGCGTACACGAAAGGAATTTCTTTACTAAAATTCTCAAACGACAATAGGGCGCTTGAACGCAACAATCAAATAAGAGATTTTCTTAGGATGCACGTCCATGCAGCGTGTTTAGTGCGAGTAGACAGACCTTTAATTGTCCGCAAGTTAACGATAAACTGGCAGATGTCACACGTCGGGGAGCACAATGATGTTAATTTCATCTGATTTCAATATTCCCCATCTTCTCAAGGGTTTCAGAGTCTGTTCTTTTTTCTCACTTTGTTTAATACATACAGAAGCGCAGTTTATAACCTGACTCGAGGCTGTTGTGAATAATAAATTGCTGTACTTAACTTGATCTGCTGTACTATTAGGAATATAATTTAAAGAAATCTGAATATGAATAACTTTTTTAAAGCAATAATTCTGGGCTTGCGTAAGGCGTTTTATACCTTTAATCTCAACTTACCCCTCAACATGCCAGAATTGCATGACATAGGTGGAGTCGCGTTTATAAGCGTGATGTCCTAGTTTGACAACCGTATAGAGTTGGTGTTCCTGAGTAGTGCTTCGTTATTAACTGTGAAGATGATGTGGTGCTCTAGTATTCAGAGTTTTAGCTCGTTACCTCTAAAAAGTTTAATAGTTAATATCCTGAAAATTTATCAGTCACTAACACGTAGATGGTCACTTTTTTAACATTTCCAAGTTTTTATTGTGAAGACTGCCAGAAATAAGTTGGCGGCCTCTGCGTAAGCATATTGTACTTCAAGGCGGACGTCGTGTGTGTGTTGAATCTAGTAATTACGTACATAGGACGGCTGATATGAAGCAATGAACTTTTGTATTTTTTCCTTAGGGGTAATATTACATAAAGAAATTGAAGACTGTCGACATGGAACATGAGCTTAGCTTCTAAATGTTCATTAATTGACAATGTGGTCTCAAATATTGAACGTCGAAAATATGAGTTTTAAACGGAGTTCGGTTTGGATTCGTGTTTGTAAGAAATTTTTTGAATTGCCGTCTCCTGCAATTCTTATATTTGAAATATAGACGCTGTTTGTGTTTTTGATTGTGTAAAACAAGTTAACAAGATTTCAGTGGCAATACCGCGCACCTTTGAAAAAATTTTATGCTTGCAAGGGCTCGTTAACAAAGAAATATGAGAGTGAAAGTGTGCGCTGTTTAAAATTTAACTCCAGTGCGGTGCTTGAAGTCTGGAAACTCTTTTACTTGCGTGCCCACTGGACCGAAGATAATGAATTCTCTATGTTACAAATCGCAGCGTCAAATTCCCCACCACCTTTTACTCAAGGGGACGGGGCAGCAACCTGATCTCACGATCAGGGCCGTTGTAAGGTGAAGACTTATTTACCGACAACTTACGACCACTACATCTATCGGGTCTTTTCGAGCAACCATTTCTGACATACCAGAAATCAACGTTCACTGACATACGCTGAAGCATAAAATGAATTATGGGCACTCGATATATATGCACTCATCCCGTAAATAGACGCAAAATCGAATGGCATATCCAGCGATGACTGATGCGGAAACAATGTCACTAAATATCATGTTCATACTAGAATAATAAGAGCATATGGAAGAACATATAGGAGAGCAATAGAGACAGAATGCATGCTTCCAAGTCTGTGCTGAATTTGGACATCAGCAGCATGCTCTCTACAAGGCTCCGTTTCGCACTGCTGTAGCACATACCTACAGCGTAGATACACTGTTTTCCAAGCCCACGAAACACCAATCAAAAAACCGCTAGTACAGTTACACATGAATTGTTAGGTCAATTGGAAGGATAAAATTACTGTTGCTGGTGGAATGCCGGAGGCTAGCAGTGGCGCTAAGCCTCTAGCAGCCGCACAAAGCGTCATTATTGTTCACTGCGTGGCTCATTCGCCCACGGCCGCCTTTGGTCATCAGCAAACTTGATTAAAAAACTGCGCCCGGCTCCACAGAAGCAATCTGAAGCTGTTCGGTTGCATTCCCAAATTACTTTACAAACACAATATTTATTAACTCAGCCTTTGGGGAAAAACAGCAGCGTGGTCAAGTAGATACCGCCCCTAATCTCGAAATTGCTTCGTTTTCAAAAGGCAAGCCTTCCGTTCTTATTTACTTTGCCCATTTATACGAGTAGTGCAGTAAATTCAGTCAACTATCATTGCTTAACGTTCGGATAAACCGACGGACGACATGCGGAAACCTAGAAGTTTTAGCCAGTTAGTTCGGCCACATAAATAGAAATTTAGTGACTAACGTCTCGGAGTGCGCAGTGTTGCAATTCGATTATGGTTCCTAGTGCGTAGCCGACTGTAATCAGCAGAAGCGTTCTCTAGTTAATTGAATCCGGGTGAGTTCCATTGCGGCCAATTTAGTCAGCGAGTTTAGCTTGCGATTTGGCAACGCAAATCGCAAGCTAAACTAGTGCAGTAATCAGGAGGCAACTAACAAAGCCGATGATCTGACTTTCAGCAAGAAACGCATTATAATTCAGTGGGTTCGCCGTTGTTCTCATTCATGTTAGGAAACGTTCATTTCAAGCTGAACATTATGTAGAGATTGCATTGCAAATAATATGCGCAGGCAGTAGAAGACCTCACCGAAATTTATGTAAAGTAAATATAACAGGACGTGAATTTGTATATCATTACCATATAAGTAGCAGCCGTAAAAAGAAAGACCTAATCTCTACGCCGTTTCCACCAAACTAAGGCTTTACGGGAAGTTAATCCGAATAACTGCTTGCCATAACCTGTAAAGAAGAAATGACTGTGTTTCTGAATAGTAAACTAAAGCGGTATCATGGGCGCGAGCTAGGCGTTCCGATGCAATCCTCGAAAGTGAACAGCTTTCAGACGTATGAAATATACATGGGTATGAAATATACACGCCATGAGAGGTGGCTCTATGGAGCCAACATTCCCGCAATGCGCAAAGCACAACTCATGCGTCGCTGCGCACAAAGGCATGCAGTCTGGATTTTCAATCCAGCAGCAGAGGCCGAGGAAATGTGTTTCGTTTTCAGACGAGCAGGAAGAAAGGAATTCCAACTACTGTCGGCTTCCATCACCTCTGGCTTGCGGGCATAGCCCGAACCTATGAGATGAGCTTAGGAAGTGATTTTCGCGGAGTGTGAGATGGATGTATAACTATGTGCTCCTCTTTCCCATAGCAGCATTTAAAGGTAATGGCAGAAAAAAAATTCCATCCTTGTGCCTCCAGTGGAGAACATACGACGTGTTGAAATGCTTCCTTTCGTTATGGATTCTCGCATATTTTTTTATTTTTCATGGTCGCATTGCGTCTCGAATGTGCAGCCTTTCTCATATGTGTCTGTAATGGTGAGTTTGCGCGTCATCAGGAACGGAAAACAGGCAAATGTTTCGGTACACCCTTCGGTCAACCTAAGCTTTGGACACCAATTCCAAGTACTTGGTAGTTATTCCCGCCTGTTGGCATTGAGAGCTGCGACTCTCTGTCGCTTGAGATGGCCGCAAACATTTTTGCGAAGAGCATAACCTTGGCCTTGCTCTGCTATTTAGCTCAGATTCAGCAAAATAATCAGGTGTATTGTCAGTTAAACGGCGAATAGTAGGCCTCAGAAGGAGGCAGTAAGCTTACCTCTGAGGAGAGACACCCGCCACGCAAGCGCTAACGTCTTCATCAGTTGCGTGAGCGAGCTGTCAGCAGGGGCCTAATGCATTTATCCGGCAGCGTCTGCTCTACGTCCCTTCTTCAACCCTGGATAGGAATTAAGAACTAATTGCGGCCCTGTCAAACAGTGCTTGACTGGATCTCACATTAAGCCGTCGGCGCCAGGAAGGCATTAATGACCGTTCTGCAGAAAAATCCGACAGTATACTTTCTTGTTCTCTTGGGTGCTTCGTAAAAAAAAGAGCAAAAATTCCGCATGCACCTGCTGAACCGAAAGAATTTTTAGCTAGGAGATGAGGGACACCAGATCCCTGAGTCAAGCAATCGATGAATTGTCCTAACAGTGACCATGATCAAGGTGCCTTTTAAAGCAGTTTATCTCATAGTCAAATGAATTTCTGCAGATGCGTCTGCTCAAAGTTGAACCTTGAAAACTTTATTCCTCACGAATATTCGTCGAGTACATATGCGAGTTAGACATGCACGCAACCGAATCGTGCTTACCCGGGAGTGTTGCTACTTATTCGAACAGAGATACATACGCGATCCCAAAGCACGTAAATTTAGCGGTATCCCTACAATACCTACTGCTGCGAACATACGCAGTAGGCATTTTTGTATCAAATGGCGTAAGTGACTGAAAATTCTGCTCCTTCTCTTTATTATATCAACAAGAGTGGACATAATAGCGTCGATGGTATTATGACCTTTGAATGCGGAGACATTTGATGTGAGTAATATACTAGGAACCTAACTTATGGTCTAAGGACTACAGCGTTCGGCTTTGGCACATGAGTGCTAGTGTCTTTTCAGTGAAGGAAAGGTTGGAAAATGCACTTGTACTATAAAATTGAATCGGGGTGACAATTCCTAAATAGAGAAAATCTATTCTGAGCTATTTCCTACAGCAAGTGGCATTGCAGACATTATTTATTACGCGGGTAAATAACCGCTTCACCATGATATTCAAGTACGCTACATTTTTTACTATGCCTCAAGCATTAATTGCATCTTGTCATATTCCGTCAAGAAGAAAGTGCAAATAATCTTATCCTGCCAATACTCACTCAGTGAGCCAGAATTTGGATCCTAACATGACGGCTTTAAGTTAGGCTGAGGACTGTGAAGCAAGTGTCGGAATTGAAATGATACGCATTACCTTAGAGTGAAGAAAGAGAACAGGATGCATTAGGGTAGCTTGGTTAGTAAATGGGGTTTAACGTCTCAAAGCAACTCAGGCTATAAGACGCCGTAGTGAAGGGCTCCGGAAATTTCGACCACCTGGGGTTGTTTAACGTGCATTGACATCGCACAGTACACGGGCCTCTTGAATTTCGCCTCCACAGAAATTTAACCGCCGCGGCGGGGATCGAACCCGCGTCTTTCGGATAAGCAGCCGAGCACCATAACCACTGAGTCTCCGCGGCGGCCAGAATGCAATAGGCAGCAAACACGTGTGAAATATATATTGGTAAAAAACGTAGAGCTAATGGGCGTCAACAGAGCGAGCATGCAAAGACAATGCAAAGACGCATGACTGACTTCCTGGATCAGCGGACGCCTGAATCGTGCTTATAGGTTCATGGGTTGATGACAGAGAGATTTTGGCTGCATGCGTTAACGCTGACAACGGTAAGGGAACTCTCGAGATCAACCATTAACTGCCACCTACCAGAGTGGCAGGGTGGGTGGGAACTTTAATGTGCATATAAAGACAACAAGGACTCTTACCTCTTTTCCTTTTTCCTCTGCTCTTTTAACTCTCCTCTATCTGCACGTGGCAACGGTGGTGGCTCGGCTGGAGGCAGTTGGTAGGCCCTTGCACTTTCCTTTTGATTATTCTCTCAGTCGCGACAACAACAACACAACAACAACCTCTTATGGTTTGGTTTATGGTTTGGTTTATGGGGTTTAACGTCCCAAAGCGACTAAGGCTATGAGAGACGCCGTAGTGGAAGGCTCCGGAAATTTCGACCGCCTGGGGTTCTTTAACGTGCACTGACATCTTATGGGGGCGAACATACAATTCCGCTCGCTCGTAACACCTCCTACCTTGCGTAGATCCCGTCCTTGAGAACCAGGCATTGGTGCAACAAGTCGGGCATATATCGGTCTATTTCTCCGACCACAAAGCTTCCTTCATCACAATCATTAAATGTTAGTGGAGTGTTTCGTGAAGAAGGAAAATGTGTGAAAAATAATTAGTTTTCTTTAATTGTACATATATGTCTTGCTCGAATTATTTACCTCAATGTATCGAAAAGCAGAAACAGCTGATGAGCTGCGCTGAAATTTCAAATTAGGAAGCAACGTAATCGTCGGCATTTTTTTTGTGTCCAAGGAACACCAAGAGAAGTTTAGCACCGCGCTTCTCTCCTTTTTTGGTTTTGTTTTGTTTTTTAAGGGAACTCGGGCAACGAGGGACGCTGTAGTGGAGGGCTTGGCAAATCCCAACCTCCTGGGAATCTTAACGTGCACTGACATCAAACAGCACTCGGGCGCCTCTTGCGTTTCGCCTCCATCGAAACGTGGCTGCAGCGGTCGGGGTCGAACCCTGGTACTCCGGCTCAGTGGACAAGTTCCTTCACCAGTGAGCCACCACGGCGGGTGGGACATTATCCACCAAGTTTAAAATTTTAGCTATTGGTATCTTCTATCTTTCATTCGCTCCTTCCTGCGTACACTGACGGCGCAATTTGACGTGTCCACCATGAAGTGAGACGGCTGAAACTCCCTTTCCTTCCTGCAAGCCTGGTATTTTTTAGGTGAACGCCTTTAATGCCTCATCGTTGTCGATAGAAGGCTGTCAGCAGAAGCTTGCGAGTATAGGTATCACGCTTTTAGCGGCGTCTGCCGAGATATGCCACAGTTACTGCGCAATTTCCTTTCCACAAATACAATTTTCATTTTCTTCATTACGGCCCCTCTTTCTCTTTCTTCTTTCACTCCCACTTCCTCCCTTCCTCTAAAAAGGGATGGGTGTCCACCGAGATATGCGAGGCAGTTACTGCGTAATTTCCTTTCCTGAAAAACAATTTTCATTTTCTTCATTACGGCCGTCTTTCTCTTTCTTCTTTCACTGCCACTTCCCTCCTGCCTGTACGGTGCGGTTCAGGTGGCCACCGAGATGACAGAGAATTATTGCGCTGTTGCCTTCCCTCAAAAACCGTTGCGTTCAAAGGGCAAGGCATCGCGCCGAACGGGTGGTGGTGTTCCAGTAGACTCCCAGCGCTACAATTCGCTGCCGCGTTCCACTCCTAAAGGCGAAGCTTAAGCGTTATTAATTAGCAGTTAATTAGTATTCAGTCAATAACCAGTAATTATTCATTGATTATTAATGTGCCATTATTTAGTAAGTAATCATTAATTTTGTGTGACGTCATCCAATGGCGAGGTCACCAGTGCCACAGAGGCAAGCTAAGTGGTGCGGAAAACACTTTCGCCTCTACGCACTTTAGACAAAGTGCCCCAGAATTTTTTCTTCTGGAACGAAACGAAAAGCCCATACCAGCAGGTGACACATTTTGCAAGGTATGTTAAGAATACGTACAGGTTGTTTTCTGCTACCGGAATGTATATCTCCATAATCAGGAAGTTTTAATTAAAGCCTTTGAGCCAATCACGAAGAGACATGTGGGAACTTAAAAAGAAAAGCGGTTTAATCATTTCAGCGGTGGCTGTGATGAAGTCTGTAACATGATGCTAGTCGTTCTTCTTGAGTTCGGTATGATGGGGTGCAGGTATGAGGGCGTAGCACATTGAAGATCGAAACATTCTGTTGTAATATTTTTATCATTTAGTGCGCAAAGAGAAGTTTATTGTGTAGAAATGCAACCAGACCCAGCGCCCTCCGTTGGAAGAGGATTTTACAGTCGTGCTGACACGACATCAGGCACCGAAATGGAGGCATAGATACTCTAGACAAAAGGCAACACTCCAGCCTAAAGGGAACACTCAAAGGCAAAATACACAAATGCAAAAGACGAAATGCAGCACTCAAAGGCACAGAAAAGCCGGCCTTACACACACTTCAAGGTGAAATCACTTCAAAAGACACCGGTAATAGGCTAATACAGCAAGGCTGGCACTCCCAGCCTGCCTCCCCGAACCACAAGGAAGCGGGTGTGCCAGCACTGCAGAATGTGCGCCTCTCCATCCTGGTCCAGCCGGTCAGACAGAAATGTCCACAGGAGGAGGCGCGGGTTCTGCAGCGCCGGGTGCATTGCACGCGCAGGCTGCCTGCGGGCCTCGGGTAGGCAGCGTCGCCGCCACAAAACAAAATACACGCAAGCGACGACAAGTGGCGCAAAAAGACCGCGCTGGTACAGGGCTCCGGGGCCACCGCGAACGAAGAAGATGCGCCAAACCAGGCGCCACATAACACGAGCGACCGGACACTCGAAAAATACATGGTGGGTCGTCTCCGGCGCGCTGCATTTGGGGCACTGGTCGTTAGGTACGACGCCCCACGCCGCAGGACGGTGGCACGTTGGCAGAACCCCCCACCGTCTCTTCCAATAGAAGCCGCGAACTTTACTGGGCGGTAAAGTTCCTTCAGGAAAGTAAGATACGGATTGCAGTGACTACTTGTTGCCTCTTTATGGGAGTCAAACGTCCCAAAAGCAAATCAGGCTATGAGGGACGCCGTAGTGGAGGACTCCGGATAATTTAGACCACCTGGGGTTTTTTAACATGCACTGACATCTCACAGTGCACGGGCCACTAGAATTTCGCCTCCATCGAAATTCGACCCAATAATGGTTGGTTCGTAGGTTTTGTTGGGAAAGGAAATGGCGCAGTATTTGTCTCACATATATCGGTGGACACCTGAACCGCGCTAAAAGAGTGGCTGAGAGAAAAAAGGAAGGAAGAGGTACCGTTGTGGAAGGTTCCAGAATAACTTCCACCACCTGGGGTTCTTTAACGTGCACTGACATCGCACAGCACAAGGTGGTGCTGTTGGCGGTAAACATTTATTTGCTATGTACAAGGCGGTGTTTGCGCCCAGGTCCTCACAAATCTAGGTAAAGTTTATATTTCGGAGCTCCAATTGCGTCTAACGCCTCTCGCCCTGGCGGCTAAGGCCCATTAGGACTGCAGGTCGCGGCAGCAGAACAGAGCTGCTTCCTAGGCCTGCCTAGAAGTGTGGGAGATGAAGGATTTGGATGGGTGGGGATTTGAAGGGCAGGCCAAAACCATGTTGAGAACATCCGAGAACGTCGTTCCACACAGGCTGCAGCCCCCATCAAATTCTGTGTTCAAGCGTTTCAATACTGCCGGGTACAGCGTTTTATTCTAAATCTCTTGAGAAGAAGCCGTTCGTCTGCTCTCCGAAGACCCTTACAGGGTTCTGGAAAGCGATGATGATAGTCTTTATAATATGTAGTGATGTCTTTGAATGTAACTAGAGATTGGACGGGCTCGGAGTAGGCTTTCAGAGCAAGTGTGAGTGCCCGGGGAGAGAGCGCGCGGGCCGCCTGGCCGTCTAACTCATTGCCCTGGAGTCCCTGGTAGCCGGGAGCCCAGATGAGCTTGCAATTGGGGAGGGAGGTCGCTGGACAGAGAGGAATTTTGCAGGATGCGCCACATGAGAGGAGGTATCCAACTCTGCTCATAATTCCGACAGGCCCTCTCGAGTCGGTAACGATGTGTTTCACTTATGAGAGGGAGAGGGCGAGCGCAATCGCGATTTCCTCTGCATGTGGTTTACCATAGGCGCGAAACGCAAGCCCTGCCACACTGTGTTGGTGTTGTGGACCACTGCCGCGGTGCGCGGTGAACCCCCCCCCCCCTCTCCCCCGCGATGGGGACCGGCAATGTCCACGTAGTACACGTGTTGTTGTCGACCATAATGTCGCTCCAGTGTTACCGCACGTGCCTGGCGATGGCCATTATCGTCAGTGTGTGACATGCTGCGGGGAATGGGTCGGACCCTGAGGGCGCACCTCCAGGGTTCTGATGTTCGTACCCTTTCCTGAAAGGTGATTGTGTGTTGGATAGGGAGCCGGTCAAGAACGCGGCGACCGGATGGAATTCGGGACCTCCGAGAAGCCCATCTCCTCAAGCAGCATGCGGACGCCTTTAGCGTTTTGTCTCAAGAATAAAAGAATTTGTGGTGAGTAGCGGCGCGGGTGGCAAAATATTCGGCCCTTGAATATGCGGCGCAATAATGCTAAAAAAATTACCCTTAGCCTAGACACCCGAAGTGCACACGTATCTGAAGTAATGTTAAAAAAATAATAGAATTTTGTTTCAAAATAGAAAATAATCCAGGCCCGCCATTTCTATGTCTTTGGTCCAGTTTGCTGGAGATTTCGGAGGCAGCGTATATATCGAGGATTTGCTACACTTACCAACCAAAATGGTATCCAGCCCACATCTCGAGATGTCTTTGCGTGAAACTTTTTGAAGCTTTAGCTGAAGAGTTCACTTTTCTCTCTGACCTCATTTCGGAAATCCTGGAACAGTTCTTGAGAAAAATGCGAATTTGGTGTTTACTGCTTAAACTAATTGTTTTCACAAAAGTACAAATGGGTAACTCTTTTTATAATGCAATGATTACGAACTACCTGTGAACTGTGTGAAAAGTAACGAATATATTCATGGGATGCCTGTTTATTGGCCTCACTTAGACGGCGTGTTTTCTGCGCAGAGTAAAGATAATAATTATTGAATAAAATTCAGGAAGTTTTCGTTCAGGCCTGCCTAGCAGCCTTATTTTACTAAATGCCACCTCGCTCATAGTCTTGATGGTTAGGTGTTACTGTTCTAAAAAGTCATAAACGTCAATAAGTGGTAAATAGAAAAAGTTTCGTAAAGTCTACTGCCGTCTTTCGCCAATGTTTGTTATTCGTCCAGATTTTCAAGCTCCATGATTATACAGTGAGGAAACTGAGTTTAGGAAGAAGAGAAAAATGTTAATTTACATTGAAGAAATAGAATTTAGGGGTTTTCCTCAATGTATACGAATGCAAGTCCAAACCGTTTCGCGCCGTATACACGCACTATATACAGATCACAAAAATGAACAAGGGAGGGGAAAACCTCAGGTTGCTTGAGCCAACGTTTCGACTAGGGGACTTGTCTTGAAGGACCATCAACCACACCCTCTCTCTACCATGCACTATATACAGAGGTGTTTTGCCGGATACGAAAAATTATATGTTCGAAAATCTTCAAATCGCGCTGCAGTTCACTTCATAAAAGCATGAATATTTCACGTCGAAAATTATATCTGGTTCAAAACATTTCTTCATAAAACCGTTGGTTGGGTACGAGCTGGAGTACTGAAACTTATTCAAGTACGAAAAGTTTTACAAGAATACTCTTTCTCTGAGCATTACATCACTGGCTATTGACAAGTTGGGAGATTAAAGCCCTTAGAAAAACCGCTTTTTTTTCTCTCTGCTTAACGAACGAATCGCCTCGAATTGATGTCAGATAATAGACAATGAGGGCCCCCTTGCATGCCTTTCTTTTATGTCTTGTATGAGCTTGGGTTCATTGCGGTGGTATAATTTTTTTTTTGTACAAACACTCATTATGGCAGAAAGCCGCAGCGGTGGCTCAGTGGTTGTGGCGCTCGTCTGCGGGGCTGAAAAACGCGGGTTCGACCATTGCCGCGGCAGTCGCATTTTGACTGAGGCGAAATGCTCGAGTTTTCTGTGCAGTGCAATGCCAGCGCACTTTCATAATCTTTAGGTGGTCGAAATTACCCGGAACCCCATCCACTGCGGCGTTCCTCAGAGCCTCAGTGTGTGTGTGTGTGTGGGTGGGTGGGTGGGTGGGTGTGTGTGTGCGTGTGTGTGTACGTGTGCGTGGGCGTGTGCGTGGGCGTGGGCGTGCGCGTGCGTGCGTTCGTGCGTGGAGAGATCTAATGCCAGATGCCACCTCCCGATTGTGGTTCTCAGTCACAGCGCTGCTGTAGTAAAAATGTTACTACAGCGCTGCTGTAGTAAAAGCTTTGGTCTCAGGCCATGTGGTTGTAGTTTTGAGTATGCAGAACCCATGCCGGCGCCTTCTTCTGCCTTTGCTGAAAAGCGCAATGCTCTAAAGCTGCAAACAGTGAAGTATTGGGGGAGAAAAAATGGCCAAGGTGTTCGAGGCAAGTGATGCCTTACTGCGATTGGATGGATAGCAAAGTCGGAAGGTATCACTCTTTGTAATGCCATGGCACCAAAGGAAAGGAAATCTTAAAGCCATCTTTCAGAATCTGGGAAGCGATCAGTGCTAATGTGGCCGCAGATTAAAGTTCGGGAAGAAAGCACTATGCAACAGTATGCACAAAAAATAATATGATCCGAAATCCTCCAAACGAGCCACACCTTCGCAATACGCGAAAAAGACACCCTATTGTTCCTAGGTAAAACTAGTCCTTGCTTCAGCTGTAGTAGTTTTACAGCGTCCTCATTTTTCAAGCTGAGGCTCTCCGCAAGGCACTCAGGGACATAGCCCTCCTTTTGACCACAGGACCCAACGAAAAAATGGCAGAGATTAGAGAAAAAGAAGGTTAGATCATTTTTTGAGTTTCTGAAAGCACAAAGAAGAGCACAGGGCAATGAAAAATGCGCGGAACACCTTAAAAAAAAACAGCCACACTGACAGATTTATTACCTACACGCTCCGGCTCAAGGAACCATGGGCGCGCAGTTTTAAAGCGCAAGAAATTGAGAGAGTATTCCGGGGATCGCGAGGTCCCAGCTTGGTTTTATCGCGAAGAGTATAACGGCAGGCCGAGTACGTAAATGGCCGCCACCACACAGCGCCACCATTGTGCATGAGCAGGATCATCCCTTGTGCGCAATGCATCACCGAAAGAGAAAAGAACAAAACGAGGCCGTGAAATATTATCGCTGTAGTCTGAAACTTGCGAAGACCAGGGGTACTGGTCTTTGTTATGGAAATTTTAAGGCTCTAAAATTTCGATTTTTTTTACTGATCCGTTGCTCACTGTGCATGTTCCAGAAACGTGCCTTGTTTCTAGCAGCCATCAGCCGTGCTCCACTGAGTACTGCTGCAAAAATGGCGGCTACTACTTGCACTACCATAAAACAAAATGTATTCCTCCAGCCACATTGCTATCACTTTGAGCGACAGCATGCCTGACCCTGCTCACTACGGACTTTCTCCATCGCTGTTTCCGTCCACCTAGCGCAGCCAAGAGATTCCATTGCCCTATTTCAATAATGCTAATACTACAGTTTCTACGGCATTAACTGCTGATGCTACTTATCTACCCTTGAGGAAACTGCTTCCGAGAGTTAAAGTGCCTGAGGTTTTAGCTCCGTATGATACTTGCTCTCTATTTCTCTACTTTGGCAACTTCTCTACTGCTGCAGGTCCTCCACCGGAAAGAACCGAGCCATGCACGGACTACTGACCTTGCTCTCTACTGTTGCTCGTGATTGTGATCGTACCACTCCTGATCTTCGTCTCTTTTGTACCCCTGCTGCCGTCACGGTTAGCGTTATCGTCCTCGTGGGAGCTACGGTTCCACAGCATGGTACATCACGATTTTCGTGCTCCAGTCCTCTTCGTTCAGACAGATGAGATGTCTCCTCATCACATCGTTCGGTCTGCGGGATTGCTTTCGCGGAAAATGCACCTCGCACTACTCCCAGCTGTCTCGCTCACAGAAAAACTAAACGAATTATTAACGCTGTGATCGCACGATTCACTGCGCACGCGATTGACGAAAGACAGAGGGCATAAGACAGGTTCGACAATTGATAATATCGTGGTGGAGCAGCGCAAAGGACGGGACACAAGAAACAAGGAAAGACGTACACAGGCGCTGTCGAGAGGATGCAAACATTGGTCAAACAAGGACTGAACTTCGGGAACTGCAATTTTGAATTCTTCACTGTTGCATTTTAAAAGGACGAGATAGTCGTCTACATATCGAAAGATTTTGACAACGCAGGTACCATCGATTCTTTTCAGCAGCAGTCTGTCATAGTGGGCCAGAAAGAGTTCACTAAGAACAGGGGCTGTGCATGAGCCTATGCATACACCTTTCTTCTGGATGTAGGTTTGTTCGTTCCACGTGACAAAGGAAGATTTCAAATAAAAGTCTAGGATTCGAAGAAAATCGCTCGCGGAAAGCCCTATTTGATTTTGGAAGCGAACAGTGCCATGGCTATCGATAGCTTCTTCTATACAACTCATTAGTTCCTGGTGCGGCAACGAATAGTACAAGTCTTTGATATCGACGGAGAATCCTTTAAGATCTTGGTGATGAGACGAGGATAAAAAAGTGATGATCTGTTCTGAGCTATCAACCACAAAAGGGTCGTCAATCACTAAAAGTTTTAGATTGTTTTTAATGAAGGTGGCGAGTTGCTTCTGCCAGGATTCTTGCTCGGAAACAATGACCCTAAACGGATAACCTGGTTTGTGTGTCTTGGCAGAAAAAAAGACATTTCCTGTTAAACGGTTGGTTGACTTCAGGTTCCGGGCTAGCGCGTCAAGTTTTGCGGTCTTGCATAGGCGCAAGGCTTGGCTTTTTACCTTGGAAAGGTTTACGGTGTCTTTCCTGTGAAAAGTTGACTCCAAGGCAGAGATGGCTCTCGAGTTGTACTCGCCTGTGGTGAGCACTGTGAAGCCCCCTTCTTTGTCAGACGGCACCAAGAAAAGCCCATGGGTTCGAAGAAAGGTGGCGGTGCGGCGTACAGGTAGTCTCCTGGAGGACGGTATATGCTTGACCAGAACGTCCACGCCCTCGGAAACGCACCTGTCCTTGTCGGAATCTGGAGCTTGTTGTCCCACTTGCCTCACAAGGCTTAGAAGTTCCACAGGCGATTTTTTCGGTTCCACGGCGAATTTTGGGCCCTGGCTGAGAACATTCCGAATGTCGTCAGGTAAGTCCACGTCGCCAACGGTGTGCACGGGATTCGGGTCCCACTTGGGTTTCTTCGGCTTCCAGTCCCGTAGCTGGCGCAGACGTTGTTGCCAGAGAAATTCAACTGTGGTGTCCAGGATTCGAGCACATTCTTTCCGAGTTCCGTAAGATGCTTGGCTGGAGCACAACCGAAGGTGAAGGAACTCTCTGTAGAGGCGAGACTGCCTCTGCCACTCAGACCTCAGAAGTTTCAGGAATCGGTTTCCGTGCCCGGCTGACGGGGTGAAGCCGCCAAAAATTGCCAAGACGTCGGGGGGAAGAAATTTGTGGCGCAGGCAGAAGGAGAGTGTCCGAGACCGGCAGATGGCAAGAGCGGTGAGGGAAATCAGAAGGCTGGGGTCAGAATGGAGACAGTTAACAGAGCCCGATGAACCCGAGTCTTTCCTTGTTTCTTGTGTCCCGTCCTTTGCGCTGCTCCACCACGATGCAACAGCACCAACTAGCCCAGCAACTTGCTCTTCTAAATTGATAATAAGAGACGGAAAGCTATCATACGAGAAGTATTTCATTCTAAATCATCGCCGAAAGCAGTGAAGCAGCGACAAATTATGACACAAAGCTCCAGGACCCACACAACGTAGAGGTGCTTGATTGTTGTCAAGCACATAAACATGCCGGCGACTCCCGTTGGCACCGGGCCGTCCTCACGCATGTTCGAGATCGCTCGGAAGAGACGGCGTCACTTCGAAACCCGCGAACTCTCTGCAGGGCTTGTACACAGTGCGGCCCATCTGCATATCCCAAATAGCCGCGCATGGGATCTGAAGTGCGCCGTGTCGGTTTATGCACATCGCAGGACTCACTCTCGCATTTTAATGTCCCAGGAGAAGAGAGAAGAGTGATGCGCGTTCCCATAAGCCCTGCATGGCAACCTTAGTTTCGCCGAGCCTTCTACAGAATTGCTAAAACGTAGAATGAAAGAAGCGTGGTGTCTGAAGCTTACAACCGTGCGCAGACGAGTGGAGATATGAAGAGAGGTGGGAAAATAACAAATATAAAAGCCAACAGCAGAACCAGCGTCTTCTTCATCGGCCTGCGTTAGTTGTTTTTTTTCCTTTTCTGGAGTTTCAGTCCCTATGATTTTTATCATACAACAGTTAAACAAAAGCACAAAATGGTTGGGTTTATAGGGTTTAACGTCCCAAAGCAACACAGGCTGTGAAGGACGCCGTAGTGCAGGGCTCCGGAAAATTCGACCACCGGGGGTTCTTTAACATGCACTGACATCGCACAGAATACTGGCCTCTAGAATTTCGCCTCAATCAAAATTTGACCACTGCGGCCGGGATTGAATCCACGTCTTTCGGGTCAGCCGCTGAGCGCCGTAACCACTGAGCCACCACGGCGGATCACAGCAATCACATTTTAATTTTGGACGATACTGTCTCAAAAGCCTATATCTCTTCGTAAAAAAGCAGTCAGGTTTTTTCATTTCAAACTTATCCAACATAGCCTTCAAAGTGAAAGTATAGCTCTGTACGGGAAGACAGTAATATAGAAAGTTAACTAAAATCATCTTTGAGGCATTTTGTTTTTCAAACTCACGAAGAATGCTATTCAAAGTTAAGTTAATCAGGTTGTAGCTTCAGTATTACTATATACGCGAAGTGAAAACGACCAATAGCAGCAAAATCCGAAAGAACTAAGAAGAAGGAAATAAGAAAAACGTTTGAAAAAGCCAGTCTGCGTCAGTCTATGGCGGGGTGGCTGATGAGAGAAGGTTCTACTCTTTTTTCACCTCAATTCCCTCAACACCCGGCGGCCTCGTCCAGATGCTTTTATTTGAAAATATTTTTTCGATACTGAACCTGTGCAGTCGGATCCGTCACTTACCATCTATACGAATGCTCCAAGGCCGAAATCTTTCTTCTCAGGCTTCAGATTAAAATCTGCCTCAGTAGTGATTTTCATCTACGCTGCGTATCATAAAAGCATGCGATCATCAAACACCTACAAAGCAAGATTAGTAGAATAAGGCCCATCGTGAACTGACAAAAAGCTAAAAAAACGCATTTAACACAAGATAACGAAGGAGTAGGGTCGAAAATAAACCACGCTCACCCCTCTGTATCAGTAGCCCTTGGAAACCAGGTAATCCCTGTTCCATTTACTGGAAACCCATCACAGCAGCTTAGCGGCTTTATCTACCAATACTGGACACACTGGGATGTTTCTACTCTACTTGAGCAATGCAAAGAGCTGCTAGGAATTGCTGCAGTTGAATCAGAACTCTATATAGAGCAAGAGGAGCAATACACACGCTCCCTTACTTTCGGCCTAATCCTCACACACACCGAACATACGCTTGTCATGACTGCTGCGCGAGACGTCATGCCGTGTTTGTGCCTCGCCGCTGCTTGCGAAACTTCTACTCGCTCTATTGCGACTCTGCGTCCAGTGTGGCAATAGTCTGGTACTTTTCTGCCCGGGGGGATACTGGTGCTTCACAGAATTGATGCAGTCTCTGCTGCGCACTTCTTGCTACCAAGCCGAACTGCTGCCCATTCTGGGTATGTGCTGGAACTGACGCAAGACATTCAGTTCCAGTCAGCGAACAAGGCGTCTGAACTATTGAAGCGCAGCGCACGTAAGGACGATGCCTGACTTTCCAGCTCCTGCCTCCTCTCAATCACTATAGGCCGATGAAGCGCTACAAAATATCACCTTATTCGCAAGCCTTTGCGAGAAGCGAACAGCTTTGAGCAATAGGAAGCTGGTTGATAGGAGGTATAGCAACAGCTTCTACCTCAATGCAAAAAAAAAAAAATGTGTAAAAAAATACATAGATCTCACTTTGCTGTTGAATTGTTGCTCCTCTTCTGGCGTGTAAGTTGACCTTCCAAATGTTGCCGCTACGGTTAAGGCGGTTGAGTTTGTTTTAACTGTAGAGTACATAGAAAGGACTATTTGGGCCCTACAACATGATTGAAAGAGTATTTGCTGTTTTTCGAACTTCAGCCTTTGCTCTGAAAATGGTAGAAAGTGGAGAAAATCGTAAAAGTACCGATGATGCAAGGAGGATTTAAACATGTTTTTTTCATGAAATAGGTGCCGGTGTGTATTTGCGCAGTAAAGGTGCTAATTAATGCCTAAATTTATTTACCGCTTGTTTAAAGACGTGAATCCGTGTCCTGTTTTTCAGATTTTTCAACCCAAGCTTAAGATGTGCTATTGCTTCCTGCCACCTCTTTTAGAGCTCCAGACGTGGACAGGAACGACGCGACCTTTGGCAGGTTGTGAGAAAGGTGAGAAAGTGCTTTCTCCGGTACTAAATAACGTTTCGTTCGTGTAGCGCCTCCATAACTGCCGCCCCTTATGTTTTTCAGTTTATGAGAGCTCCGAGCTTTGAGAAATATATTCTTAGCGCTCTCAAACGGCATATTTTTTATGTGCGTGCAAGTACACAAGAGAAATAAACGTATTGTCGCGTTTAATTTCATATGCGTCTCTGGAACGGCGCTCTAACTTCTTTGTATTCCTCTGAATAGACCGCAATGTAAGACACGATGCACCATATTGTACACGCAGTATACGAAAAAAAAGTTGAGCCTGTTATTACTGCGTGAAATGCGCCGGAGAATCACTGGCGAGCGGTAGCATTTATTAGTATCTCCAGAAGTTTCGGCGCGGCATAACTACTGCTCACACGCACTGCGGTTCTAAGAGCAATCCGCGCACAGCCACGCGCTGAAAACCTGTCAGTCTAATACGAACTATAAGAACTAACAGAAAACATCAAGGAAACAATTCCCTGTTGCTAACGAAAGGCTGCCTGCTGCGACCTGCTGACATTACCTCAGCGTCGCTCTCTCTGCTTCCTGGGCGCATCATTTGTCGTTCGCCGGCAATTCCCCGGTTGGCTAGCGTACAGCCGCACAAGCTTCGAGCATTCCAACAGTAAGGTTAACAAGAGGGACCGTGCCGCGTATAATTAATCACCATCAGCACACCGTTGGGTTGAAAGCGGCGAAAGCGACATTTCATTAGTGGAAGACTGGTTGGCTGCCCTGGTACACGTACTTTCGTCGAACTTTCCACGACCCAGGCGCCATTGTGCGCAACAACTACCCGACAGAAAAGTTTTTTTTTTATTTTTGCAGCATCATTAATGGCGGAAACGTGGGCGGTGAACTTGTTCTCCTACTCTGTTCGCACTGAAATGCGAGCAATGAATTGGTAATGAAGCGAGTAATAAAAGAGCGACTTCCGCGCCTGAAAGGACGAGAAAAAAAAGCTGTAAAGCTTCTTCGTGGTAACCGGACGCAAAATACCAGCACCTTCTACAAGCAGTAGACGGCGTACAGGGGACACATGTTCTTGACAAAGAAAGCGGTGATGCCAACAAGGTTAGCGACAAACGAAAGAGGGCGAATAGAAGTGCTGTTTCGGCGTTTCGGCTGAATAAAACCGGCAACGCTATCTTGCTGGAAATTGAAAGTTAAAAGTTTTCAGGCAACAGACCGGTATGTAAGGGCGCAGATAATATTTCCAGAATTTTCCCTGCGGCAGGTGACCATGAGCCAGAATTGATTTGCCTGTGCCGTCTATAGGCCCCACTCTTAAGGTAATAAAGTCACGAATCCAGGCGGAATACTGTAAAGTAAAGTTAAAAAATACTTGTAGCGTCTAATTTCACAAGATGCTGCCCGCACCCTTTGCCCGAAAACAAATATAAAATGATCTGCTCGCTTCTTCTTTAAATGCCTCTGGGACTCTCGGTTCTGTCTTTGCCTCTTCGGAAATGCGACCATTTGGAACTACACGCAAGTAATTTAGAGATACTTTGTCCGTCAATCCTAGTAGACACGTTGTGACATAGATGATGAGTTTACAAAAGCCATACTGAGTTGTATACCCAGCGTTGGCAATTCTAGAGAAATGGGATGCTGCGTCTTTCTCCGTGCAGTCGTGTTCTCCACTTCCCTGCTGGTCCTTGTGTTAGGATAAGTTTTACATCGGCCGGACCTACATTAAGAACATAGCATTAGACTGACCAGCGGCGTATGAAACGGCGCTAAAAGACTCCTGACGTGGTCGTTCCGCCTTTTAAGGTTTTCATCGGCAACATTTTATAACGCAGTCGTAAGGGACGAATCTAAACAAACTGTTGGACTAGATAAATTAAAGAGCACTGACTCGTCCATCGAAATGCATCAAGGATGAGATAGCTGCCGAGGCCGTCCAAGTTACAAGAGTCGTATGAATTTTCTACACTGCCTATACTGATGACAGAAGAGGGGATGCTGAAGTCTTGCGTGATGACCTGGCAAATGCTACATCTTTAACGTGGCTTGGATAATGAACAAAATGGAGGCATGTAGTCGACGAGTGCAACGGCTTCGTACCATTTAACAAATTAACAAACTTTCGCAGATGGTTCTTAATAAAAGTCTGGCTGTAGAACCTCTCGTTTCATAACTGCATCCACATCTGCCCCTTAGGAAATCCTATATCCATTTCGTGCTTCTGGCAGCTAGTGCTCTTTGAAGGTTTATTTGTTTATGATCTCTATAAGAAAGCTGAACAGTGTACACAACATGGTGCTGTTTTTTTAGAATTTCAACATTGATGATTACATCAAAGAGTCATCATCACTATTTTTGTAATTCGCGTATAATATTTAAAAAGCCGTCCAGTATATGAGTGTCACCTGAATATTTCGTTCGAGAAACACAAATAGTATTGCCACGTATCATTGTAGTGTTTATTCGTTCACGCTCAAGGCTGCAGGAAAGGGCTGTTATCATTTTTGTTCCTGACGCGAGAAGCGACCAGTCTAATCTCGATTGATCGCAGCCATGATAGGCTGCATCTAGCTTTTTCCAGATTACAGTAGATGATCTTGTCCTGCTATCTAGAAGTTTCTTTGCCGGTTTTAAATTGAGCGATGCCGCGAGCAGCGGGCATTCGTAGTTCGACGACCGACGAGCACGTTTGTTGCTTACGCCGCCGCCGAGTGATTCAGTTCTTTTCCGGGCGCAAGTCAGCCCAAATAAAGAGCTTCGTTTCCAAGTCTTGTTGGTGTTTTCATGACCGCTGGACTGCCGTCACTACAACGTGACATCTGGTGGAGGTGCGGGGTAGCCTTCCATGTACCGGACACCCCCTACAAGCCGTGACGTCAGCCCTCTGAGTCATCAACCGCAGGACCTGAGTCCAGTCCACCGCGCTAGCCGACGCCTGCAAGGGGACGCACCAGAGTTCGGGAATCTGCCGGACCCTATCCGGAAGCGGAAGCCAGCCGCAACGTCTACCATGAGCTTGCCCCAGACGACGACTCCAATCATTCTTCACCAGCCCCGGGTGCCACCGGCCTCCGACGCTTCGCCTGGCGCCGACCCCGAGGAATGGCTGGAGCAGTTCGACCGTGTGGCTATCTTCAACAACTGGGACGATGCCACGAAACTTAGGTACGTCTTCTTCGCCTTGGAGGGACCAGCAAAAGTCTGGTTTGAGAATGAGGAAGCTAACCTCACGAACTGGGAAACCTTCAAGGAGCAGCTTCTAAAGACCTTCACGAACGTCGTGCGAAAGGAGAGAGCCCAGCAGCTGGTACAGTCTCGCATACAACACCCAAACGAGACCGTTGCTGTGTACACTGAGGAAATGAAGCGTCTCTTCCGGCATGCCGACGCGAGCATGAAGGAAGAAGAGAAGGTGAAGTTGCTTATGCGAGGAGTTAAAGAGCAACTATTTGCCGGCCTCGTTCGCAACCCACCGAAAACCGTCGCGGAATTCGTAGAAGAGGCATCCACAATGGAGAAAACTCTTGACGCCCGAGCCCGCCAGTATGACCGCCAGCAGCGCTTTTTGTCAGCAAGCTGCATGGATACCGCTAACAACGATAACCTGCGGGAGGTTATACGTGAAGTTGTGCGAGAAGAGCTCTGACGATTGCTGCCAACGGGAACGCAGCCGCAACTTTCATCGCTCACTGACGTCATCCGGGACGAGGTTCAACAGGCCTTGGGTGTGACGCCGACACCCACGCAGCCTCTGCAGCCCCCAGCCATGACTTACGCCGCAGCTGTGCGCCGTCCTGCACCTCGACGACGGGACCCAAGCCCCTATCGCCCTCAGCCAGCGGCGTTGGACCGCCGCCCACTCGCCCCAACCCGCCCGTCCTACGAGCGACGCGCGCAGCCGAGGAAATGCGACGAGTGGAGAACTCCCGACCAGCGCCGCCCACTATGCTTCCACTGTGGCGAAGCCGGTCACGTCCTCCGGCACTGCCCATACAGAAGACTGGGCATCCGAGGGTTCTCTTATGATGCTCCAAGACCCCGACCCGGCCAGCGACCAGCCGAAATCGAGGAGTTTTTACGTCGGGAAGCCGCCTATCACGTTCCCCGTCGCCATCGTCCACGCGCTTTGTATCTCCTAGCCGAGGTTACACCGTGCGTGGACGCTCCCCCAGCCCCCGAAGGTTAAACTAAATAAAGCAGCCTCTGGAGGTGAGGTTGCTTCTAGGCGCAATGACAAAGATCCTTCATCGACGAGTACTCAAGACCATGCCTCAACTACGACGACGACACCGACGACGACGACGACGACTACGACGCGGCCAGACTTGAAGCTTTTACCGCTGCCCAGTGAAGTAACGTCGCAGTACGACCACCGCAGCCTCACTACTCGACGAAGCCGAGATCGGACACCGAAGACAACGTACAATACGAGAACGCGAACAAGTGACCTTGAAGTTACTGTCGACGGTCACGCGGTTACTGCCTTGGTGGACACGGGAGCTGACTACTCTGTCATGAGTGGCCCACTCGCTGTCCGACTCAGGAAGGTAACAACATCCTGGGATGGCCCGCTGATCCGCACCGCAGGTGGCAACCTGATTACGCCGTCAGGACGCTGCACCGCGAGAGTTACTGTAAATGGGAGAACCTATGCGACAACCTTCCTGATCCTACAGCAATGCTCGAGAGACGTGATTTTGGGAATGGACTTCCTGAACGAACATCGGGCGATCATCGGCCTTCGATCTAAGTCGATCAAGCTTTCCACGGAAAAAGCCATACCTGTTGCGACGGGCGCGACTCATCACGTTGCCTTAAACGTCCTCGATGAAGCATTGAGCGTGCCGCCCCGATCAAGTGTTCTCGTCGGCATAGGTACTGGGGACATCGAAAATGCCGAAGGCGTTATCGAGGGGAACACCCAGTTACTCCTGGATCGAGGATTGGGCGTCGCGAGGGGAGTCGCCGAAATCCGAAATGGCCAAGCCCAGGTCTTGCTAACCAGCTTCACGGAAGAATACCGGCATCTAAACAAAGGTACGACGATCGCTTTCCTCGACGAGCTGGGAGACATCAGAGACATATTTGCCCTACCCGACCAACCCGTAGAACCATCTAACCAAGGCCATCAACCAACGTTTGATATAAACCCGGCATTACCACGGAGCAGACAAGAACAAATACGCAGTCTTCTTCAAAAGTACAGCGATTTCTTCTCATCAGCATCGAATGTGCGAAGAACCCGGCTTGCCAAGCACCGCATTGTCACAGACGAACACGCCCGACCACTGCGACAGAGCCCCTACCGCGTATCGCCGCTAGAACGCCAAGCTATTCGCAAGTAAGTTGAGGAAATGCTACGTGACGACGTCATCCAGCCATCAAGGAGCCCCTGGGCAGCACCAGTTGTCCTAGTGAAAAAGAAAGACGGCACCCTTCGCTTCTGCGTCGATTACCGCCGCCTAAACAGCATTACGAAGAAGGATGTCTACCCACTCCCCCGCATCGACGACACACTGGATCGGCTATGCAACGCTAAGTACTTCTCATCGATGGACCTGAAGAGCGGCTACTGGCAAATTGAAGTCGACGAAAGAGATCGCGAGAAGGCTGCGTTCATCACGCCAGACGGACTCTTCGAGTTCAAGGTGATGCCATTCGGCCTCTGCTCTGCCCCAGCGACGTTCCCGCGAGTAATGGATACGGTGCTCGCAGGCTTGAAGTGGCAGATTTGCCTAGTCTACTTAGATGACGTTGTTGTCTTCTCCCCAAGCTTTGAAGACCACCTCAGAAGGCTTCGGATAGTGCTGGAAACGATCAAGTCTTCAGGCCTGACACTGAAACCAGAGAAGTGCCACTTCGCCTACGAGGAGCTGCTGTTCCTTGGTCACGTCGTAAGCAAGGATGGAGTTCGCCCAGACCCCCAGAAGACGGCTGCGATCGCAGAGTTTCCACAGCCTAATGACAAGAAGGCTATACGCAGATTCCTTGGATTGTGCGCTTATTACCGACGATTCGTCAAAAACTTTTCGCGCATCGCTGAACCTTTGACTCAACTTACCAAGGATGACGTGCCTTTTAAATGGGAAACGCCACAAGAGGAAGCTTTCAACGAGCTGAAGCGCCGCTTACAGTCCCCTCCTGTGCTCGGGCACTTTGATGAAAACGCCGAAACCGAAGTTCATACCGATGCAAGCGGGGTGGGCTTAGAAGCGGTCCTCGTTCAGAAAAATGGCACACAGGAGAAAGTTATCGCGTACGCTAGCCGTTCACTGTCGAGAGCCGAAGCCAACTATTCGACGACAGAGAAAGAATGTCTCGCCATTATTTGGGCCACGTCCAAATTTCGCCCCTACCTATACGGACGACCATTCAAGGCTGTGAGCGATCACCATGCTCTGTGCTGGCTGGCCAATTTGAAAGATCCCTCCGGCCGCCTTGCTCGTTGGAGCCTGCGTCTTCAAGAATTCGACATAACTGTAGTCTACAAATCTGGCCGCAAGCATTCCGATGCAGACTGCTTGTCACGAGCTCCTGTCGACGCAGCACCCGAAGAGGAAGACGACGACGCTTTCTTAGGACCGGTAAGCGCCAGCAGTTTCCCATCGAATGCCAAGCTCCAGCCCTTTCCTCTCCTTCTCGGTTTGTTACAGGACCACCTAAGATCCTTTCCTTTTCATATTCTCATTGCTACCGATGCCTCGCAGGATCGTGAAAAGGCAGGTGTGGGCATTTTTTCACCTGCATTGGGATGGTCCTTTTCTCTCCGTCTCCCTGACTTCACTCCAATTTATCTGGCCGAATTATTAGCTGTCATTCTAGCCTTACGTAAATTAGATCCTGCCGTTTCCAAAGTCATGGTTATGACGGACTCTCTATCTATTTGCTTTTCATTATCATCACCCTCTGAGTCTCGGGCATTACGCCTCTTTAAGCAGCTGATCCCGCTTCATCTAAATTCGGTGAGGTTGCTTTGGGTACCGGGTCACGTGGGCATTCAGTTAAATGAGGTTGCTGATTCATTAGCAAGGGCCTCTCTCTGTGGCCCAATAATTGCTGTCCTGCCAACCTGCGCATATACAGCTGCGGTGAGGTTTCGCAGTTACACAATATATCAGGAATTTTCAGCCTCGGCGCTTACTTCATCCCCCGAATACAAGCATCTTCTGCACCCTTGGAGCAGCAAAGACTGGAGTTCGCGCAGACTGGAGGTCTCTTTCACGCGTTTGCGATGCCGAGTTCCTCTGCTTAATTTCTACCTTCACAGATCTGGTTTGGCGGTTTCTCCACTGTGTCCATTTTGTGCCGAGCCTGAGACAGTGGATCACTTCCTGCTGTTCTACCGCCGATTCTCTTCTTTGAGGAGGCGCCTATTAGAAAATCCGTTTCACCAGCTGGGTCTGCCTGTGTCCTCTGAGGTTGTTCTTTCCTTTGGCGCTACTTCGCTTGGACGAAGCAACAGGAGTGCGCGCTGTGCAGTTCAAAAATTTCTTTTAGAAACACAGCGACTCCCATGCTAACATTATTTTTTTTTCTTTTCCTATTTGTTTTCATTTTTCTGATTCTCAAACTTTTAATTTATTATTATTATTATTATTATTTTTTCTGTCTCTCTTTCAGTCAATACAAAATTGAACCATTCCATATGTTGCATTCAAATTTGCACATAATGCCGTCGTCCCATCTTCGATCTCCCTGCTAACAGGTCCCCTTTCGTTGCGTCGTCCAATCTGTCAGCCTATACCCTATTGATACTCCTTTACCTCTAAAACTCTTAATCATTCAAACAGTTCACCGCCTGTGTCTTGGCCACTCCCCCGTAGTGGGTATGTGCCATTCTACTTGAGGCCAACCAACCAACCAAGTTTCGCGCAGCAGCAGCACTCGGATCCTGGCTTGCAAAGCCTAGTTTATTATCTTAAAGTCAAGACCGCATCGCCTCCCCGAGGGTTCAAGCGGCAACTGTCGTCCTTCGTCCTTCACAATAATGTCCTCCTGAAGAAGAACTTCGCGCCGAACAGGACAGTGCATCTTCTTGTCGTGCCCAAAAATCTCAGGCAAGAAATTATGCAGGCATGTCATGATGAGCCGACTGCAGGACATCTCGGGATTGCTCGCACATTGCACCGCATCCAGGAGAAGTACTCTTGGCCACGGCTAGCTACCGACGTTTCCCATTACGTGAAAACGTGCCATGAGTGTCAGCGACGCAAAACGCCTCTGACTAGACCAGCCGGACTTCTGAACCCCATACCACCGCCAACTAAGCCCTTTCAGCAAATAGGGATGTACCTCCTCGGCCCCTTTCCGACCTCTTCATCAGGAAACAAGTGGATCATCGTGGCCACCGACTACATGACCCGCTACGCCGAAGCAAAAGCGTTGCCTAGTGGTACCGCAACAGAAGTCGCAAAATTTTTTGTCGAACAAATTCTCCTGCGACACGGCGGCCCGGAAGTGCTCATCACAGACAGAGGAACGGCGTTTACAGCGGAGCTGACGCAAGCCATTTTAAACCACAGCCATACAAGCCATCGGAGGACCACTGCCTATCATCCACAAACCAACGGACTCACAGAGCGTCTGAACAAGACCATCGCAGACATGCTCTCCATGTACATCGACGCCGAACACAAGACGTGGGACTCCATTCTGCCCTACGTGATCTTCGCTTATAATACTGCCGTCCAGGAGACAACCAGGTTTACCCCATTCCAGCTGGTATACGGCAGGAATCCCACGACAACACTCGACGCAATGCTCCCGCACGATTCCGACGAAGATTGGTTGGTTTATGGGGTTTAACGTCCCAAAACGTCTAAGGCTTTGAGAGACGCCGTAGTGGAGGGCTCCGGAAATTTCGACCACCTGGGGTTCTTTAACGTGCACTGACATCGCACAGTACACGGGCCTCGAATTTCTCCTCCAAAGAAATTCAACCGCCGCGGCCGGGATCGAACCCGCGTCTTTCGGGCCAGCAGCCGAGCACCATAGCCACTGAGCCACCGCGGCGGCCTGATTCCGACGAAGACAACCTGGACGTCGCCGCCTACCTTCATCGCGCCGAGGAAGCCAGAAGACTTGCGCGGCTTCGCATTAAAGACCAGCAGCACACCGACGCCCGACGCTACAATCTGCGCCGACGAGACACGCATTACAAGCCAGGTGATCGGGTTTGGATATGGACGCCAGTTCGCCGCCGTGGATTGAGCGAAAAGTTGCTGCGACGCTACTTTGGCCCGTACAGGGTTCTCCGTCGCATCGGTGACCTCGACTGTGAAGTCATTCCCAACGCCACGACAGCATCTCAGTGACGCCACCCACGCCCGGAAGTCGTACATGTCGTAGGCCTGAAGCCATATTATGAACGCTAAAGGACTCGAAGTTTCATTTTCCGTGTTTATTTTCATTTTAAAGCATCGAGACGATGCTTCTTTCGAAGGGGGGTAATGCCACGTATCATTGTAGTGTTTATTTGTTCACGCTCAAGGCTGCAGGAAAGGGCTGTTATCATTTTTGTTCGTGACGCGAGAAGCGACCAGTCTAATCTCGATTGATCGCAGCCATGAAAGGCTGCATCTAGCTTTTTCCAGATTACTGTAGATGATCTTGTCCTGCTATCTGGAAGTTTCTTTGCTGGTTTTAAATTGAGCGATGCCGCGAGCGGGGGGCATTCGTAGTTCGACGACCGACGAGCACGTTTGTTGCTTACGCCGCCGCCGAGTGATTCAGTTCTTTTCCGGGCGCAAGTCAGCCCAAATAAAGAGCTTCGTTTCCAAGTCTTGTTGGTGTTTTCATGACCGCTGGACTGCCATCACTACAACGTGACAGTATAACAGACATCAAAATAATGCAATAGGGAAGGCACCCAAGTTCACTATCCTAAAGCTTTTCCAGCAGACAGCAAAAAGGCGGAAGGATTTGAGCGTTACCGTCTGCTTTGTCTACGTCGGCTGCGTTCTAGTTAGTGAAACATAAATGAGAAATCAATTCTGCACCAGTGGCTGAGTGGTATTTAAGTTTCTGTAAAAGCAACTACTACCAAGCTCTCTCATTTTGGTGTCTAACATTTGTGAATGGGGATATTGCTGCCCTCGAAACCAGTGACAACTGCTACCGGTTGCGAATACGCATACCGAAAGTAGCGATTAAGCAAATCTGCTTCATTATCAGCCACGTAGTTGACTCTGTGCAAGATATCAAGAATGACCTCTTTGTTATTCGACTTGCTTTCACGTACTTCCTGACTTCCTTCATGCTGACTTTAATTTTATTTCCTAGATTAAATAATTATGTAGTCTTATCGTCGCGACTCTTTTTTGATAGTTTTGCTGTGCTGCTTCAATTCTGTGTATGTCACTATCGCTGGCTATAGAGTAGCCATGGAATGAACGGATCTTTTAATTTATGTACTCTAATCTGTTTTTATTCTCCTTTAAAATAGCTTGCACGATGTTTTGGTACTTTCAACTTTGTTAATTAGATTGTCAAAATCAGTTTTCATCGCTGCTTAGTTTATCCTCGATGCGCATCAACATATGGGCATCTATTACAATGAGTACACTGTGCAGTTAAAAAACATATCGTTATTTTTATATTATAAAAATTATTGCTTTCATGTACCCTTTTCTGCACCCGACTCGGTTCAGAAATGGCAGTACTACGCGACTGACAGATTTTATAACAAGTGCACGTTGCCACTTGTATTCAATTCACATTTAATAATTATTTTTCTTTCCAAGGCTCAAACAGAAATGTATTTTCTTCGTCTGGAACAGCTATCTGCTTATTTTTCAAATATAGGCAACCTTGAGCGCAATGTTTTTTACACTTATGCACGTCTGGCCAGAATGATCAATATTGCCTAATTTATTCACCAATCCGATCTACCTCCTATACGCGTAGTGATTTCCATATCTTGACTGAATGGGCCCCATTCGAGAGTATGCGTGTCTGTGACAGTTTCAGTCTACGATTTCACTCCGCAATGTTTACAGTTGCACCTCTTTAATATGCACCGACGTTACGTTTCGGTGACGTGAGAAATTATACCTGAGAATATGAGATTGAGTTCGGTTGACATAGCGGGAGAAGGTCTTCACAGGGAGCAGATAACGACGTCGCCTAATACAGGAACTTAGAAGTGGTCTTTAATATTATATTTACGTAACAATTAAAGCTTGGGCGTACTGGGATTTCTGCCTCAAATCTGAGGATGGCACGATCCGACGTCCTTCGTATGGACATTTACAATGCGTTTACAAACGTATTTCACACGCACCCTTGCAGTGCTTCTCACAGTGTAGAATGTACCTGCCGCTAAGGTATTACTGCGTTGGCCTCTTAGGTACTTTTCGTATTATTCCACAGATTTTAGACGACTTTCTCAACGACAAGTACATTTCACTGCATACGACAATTACTGCCCGATGATTTCCAGAAAATTTTACAGATATGGTCACCTGTGCCTTAGCTGAAAAACTTGCTCTGTAACCTCAGTGAGCAATCGCCCCTTAGAAACTGCATGAACTCTGCCTATGTAGCTAAGTAGCAACAAGCCGCTTAACTAATAACACCTTCGCAAAAGCTGGAGAAAGGTCGTGTGTGAAGGAGTCCCCTATTCCTGGCTGCGTTTAAAATCGCCGAAAAAAAACAGAGGTAAGAGTGAACGGCGTGATACCACGAGATCAATTGCGTTTTATAATTAGTTGCGTAGTTCGTTGATATTATTGCGTATTCTAATCCGCTATTCTGCCGGAGACAAAAGCGGCGCCCACCGCGTAATCTTAACTTCCACGACGGAGTTATGAATGCTAACGTGTATATTCCCGTAAGGGTGCTGAAGACATCTATCGTTGATATATCGTATGTTCACCTTAAAAATATTGAGCAATGATAAAGTACTGTCATTTTTTTTTCACGATGCCACGTAGCCGTTGTTTTCGCTGGCGGCTGAAGCGTTGTCATAGATCGATGCATGAATGAACGGATTTTATTGACCTCCACTTTACATGACGCCAGTAGCTAGAGCCTCCTGGCCTGAAAATCAGCCTAAATAATTCTGTGCAGCTTGAAAGACTCGCGAGTACGAAAAAAAATTAGCTGTGGTTTAACTCAGTTATGCCTGGCTGGGAGTAGTGAGAAATACTGTTAATCTTACTGTTTAGCTTGGTTATTTCTACGGTTACATCCTTATCTTATAGCTTGGTACGTCTCAGGGTTCAGGCTTTGTTGTTACAAATCGTTAAGTTATGGTTACATTAAACAGTAGGCATCTTTAAAGTGTAACGCATTTATTTTCAGTCTTCATCTTGTTGTTTCTCAATTGTCACAAAAACGGCCCGATGGTAGGTGAAGTAGAAGATCTGCAGCGATTCGGCCGTCTTGTCCTTCCAGAACGCCGTGTATCAAGTACTGTGCATTAAACAGCGCGAAATGAAACGAGCGACCAAAGAAGCATCACACAGGCGGGCGCTTCCACTTTTGCCTTTCCTCTCGATTCGTATTATTCTATCCACAGAGACCTGCAAACAACTTTCCCAGCTTTTGCACCCTTCTCAAGAATTTGTTGGTTTTCTTTACACATTTTTCGCCGCATATACCACCAAGTCCATAGTCCGTTTAAGACACAAGCTATGATGGGCTGAATGGATAAGTTGTGAGGTAAACAAAGAAACAAGGAAGCGTAACCAAACGCATTTCGGCTTCATTGCTCGCACTTGTTGGACGTGGGCACCTACTGCTTCTGCGAGTCGAGCCCATTAGGACCAAATCCTGAGAACGCATATAGCTTCCCACCGCCGTTGATTTTAAGGGACTTTTGCAGTACGCACACGCACGAATGGATAGGATTGGCCTCTTTTTAGGAAGAAAGATTGATTCTCCGCGATGTATTCCATTAAGCTGCTTTAGACGTCCATCTCCGAGAGTCCATGAGTGTCGATAGGCGTAACTCACCAACACAGGCAGTGCAATTCAGCTTACACTGTCGTTGCATCGGAGCTTGTTGCTACCGTTGGGGGCTCAGGAAAAGACAGGGCTCATTAAGCGTTTATTCGTTGGGCACTGTAAGCCTCATCCATTTATAACAAAGAAAAACGATGTTTATATTCTGTCATCGTAAGAACCAGGAAGGCATGTGATGAACAATCTCGCTGTCACCATCCGCCGTTAACTTCAACGCTCTCGTCGGCGCTACATGGCACTCAGTGGTTATCGCACTCGGCTATTGAGCGAGAGTGCCAGGTTTCTAAACTGGCCGCGGCGGCCTCGTTTCGACATAGGCGAAACGTAAAGGGCCCCGTGTCCTTTGCGACGTCAGTGCAAGTTTATGACTCCCGATGGTCAAAATTATTAGGGAGCCATCCACTATGGCATTTCCTCCTCTCTTTCTTCTTTCACTACCACCTTCCTCCCTTCCCTTACGTCGCAGTTCAGGTGTTCACCGAGATATGAGATAATTACTGCGCCATTTCCTCTATTCAAAAATCAATCTCTTCAAAAAAAGCAATCGATGAAGGTGCCTTCAAAAGGTGCTCTTTAAAAATGGCAGTGGCTTAGCTCAGCTAGGCCAGGATATACCTAGCGAGAGTAGTCCTTACGACGCTTCTCGAGGCGGACGGCTCGTTCTTCCTCCGCCTCCTCGGCTCGCTGCCTCCTGTTGGTTTCATTCCGATGACAAAGCCTGGCTTCTTTCAGACTCTCCGACTCACTATCCATATCTACCGACGGCTCCACCCAGCCACCTTCTATACATATGCAGCTGCACCAACCCCTCTCCTCCTACGGCGCATGCACACAGCTGTTGCAACTCTGTTTCGCAGGCACGCCGCGGCACCGGCTGCGAACCTGAACTCTGTCCTGGTAGCAGCACTTGCTCGCCGAGCGCGCGTCCAGTCGACGCCCCGTCGCACGGTGACGTTAACCCGTAAGGTCGCCGGAGCGTCTTCGTTCGTTGGCCGAGCAGGTTGCCAGCTGTAGGCCTCTACCGTGCAGAATTCGCAGCACTCGTCTGGTCCAACGAGATAGGGTATCGCAAGCAGCTGCCACCCACAGAAGAGGAACTTAATGAAAGAAAACGCCAGCATATACTTGCAGGGCACCGCCGGTACGTAACAAGCGAATCAGGAGGATTCGAAGCAACGGTGTAAGCAAGATACACCAAAAGTCGAGCTTAGCTCGTGTGCAGGGTAGGCTGTAAAGCAACGAGGCCTACAAAAGATACGGGAGGCTGAGCGACAGTGGCTTGGCGTTGTTGGATCGCCCATGAAAGCACCGAGAAGCATTAGGCGAGGCTCGAAAAAACGCGTAGTCACCGTCATGTGCCATAACAACCAGCTAGCGTGGTGGATACCTACACTGCGAAGCACCTCATGTAAGCCGAGTTTGTAGGGTCTTACAGCGTGTACGATAGACTGAATATAGGTCGGACCTCACATTTCTACATAAATGACACCACGAAAAGCTCATTGCGCTGATGTGTTTTTATATAAGTTGCCTTTTGTTTGTCATGACGAATTATCTCGCACTTCAAATGCAACTAGCGTAGTGGTTTCGCACCATATTTTTTCCAGGAGCTCATGGATAAAACCTGAGCAAGAAAATGGCATGGCGTATTGCAAAATCTTACGCAAACGCTCGCCTTGAAAGGCCTGCTATTTTGAAACCCGCCGCTCAGAATATAATATTTTTTTGATGTCTTGTATTTTGGCACTGTTCGTTGTTTTTGCTTTCTTACATCGCTTTAGGTTAAGCAGTATTTTGTCGCATCCTTTGATTGTGTTATCTGAAGACGTATTTTTTATTTGGAAATGCGACGCCTTATGCTACAGAGCGTGCGCTATTTTTTTTTTCTTAGCATTCACTCTGCCTATTATGCGTAGTATGAGAACACTCTTTAAAATCGTTGCACTTTTTTGTGTTGCTGTAGCAAAATATTTTTTCTTACTTCTCTTCTTTGAACTTTTTGAATGCTATTTATGCAGAAAAACATACACATTCTCCAATTTATAATACCTACACGTTCCTCTTCTGTACTCCTATAATCTCAAGTTAATGGTGTCCGCCTTTTGGAAATAATCTAAGAGCAACAGAAAAAAAAATAGGAATATAGCTTTATGCGATCCAACGCGTTTTGCGTGCGAGATTGGAGGAGCAAGTGTAGTGCCAGTTCTTTTTTTCTCCAACTTGCTCACCGCAGAATGTTCATTGGGTAGCAACACGCCAGCATCAATCAAAGCATGCGCGTGCCGTGGTTGCAGCTGCCGCGGGAGCCTGACGAAAACTTCCATTCAGCAGAATGCTTTGGGTCATACTATAGCCTGGTCATACCTATTCGTCGCTAGTGTAGTTGATGTACGCTTAGGGTAAATTTCGGTCTTTCCCAAGAAGAATGATTTTGTTCACGCACGCCACAAGAGAACAGCCTGTTGTAATATGTCGGGACTACTTCACCACCGAGTGGTTGCGCATTTCTTCGACTTTCACGGTTGTGCAGGAGCGCAAGTAATTCCATGGCACACTGCGGTAGCTACGCTGATAGCAGGAGAAGAGCAACGGCCGCTCCATCTTGCTACTTGGCCGAAAACAGATTCAACGCAAATAAAAAAAATATGGTCGATTTGAGTAGTCGGGCCAAATCTGTATTTGATGCTCTAGCAGTTCGTTTTTTTTCCAGTTCGTGTGTTCAGATCTAGTGTTCCCGGGGGGCAGTTGCTCAGATAGCGATAATCGTTAATGTCTAAATAAGCGGAATTGGTCACTGTCTTCATTCATGGATCCCTCGTATTCTTCCTACATATGCCTGAAAACGATGAGTGGAGGGGCACCTCACGTCATAAGCAAGTTAGAGAGAAATTCCTCGAGTGCCATGTAAGCGAAGTCGCTGGGCCTAAGCACTTTCCAGGCATCAGGGGCAGTCGCCCAATGAAAGTGACGGCGTGTACACGGAAATAAGGCACTACACCAGTGAAGGATTATAAAAAACTTTGACCACTTTAATATACAGATTTCCAAATTGTTATTAAAGATAAGCTACATTATCAAACATTCAGATGTGTAGTGAGTAGAAGAAGCTGATCAGGTGCCTTTATAAGCAGCGCGACAAAGCAAGGATGCAAGACGATATTTATTTATGGGCGATCATATCACAGGCCGAAGATATGATCGTAGCGGGTCCAGAAAAAAAACAAAACAGTGTAGAGCAAATGCAAGGACCATCTTTTGCATTTGCGTGCATTGACAAGAATTAGTTCGGAAGAAAATAATGACTATTGCAAGTTGTTGTTGCGACTAAAGGAAAGATAAAAAGGAATGTGCACGGGCCTGCCCACTGGATCAGTTGAGCCACATTTTACTACCACGAGCAGACAGAGGAGAGTTGAAAGATGTCAGAGGAAAGATTGAAAGAATAGATGCGCGTCGCAACAACCGCGTCCGCCAAAGCGACGATGATCCCCCTCCCCCGCTTCCTCCGACGTTCCTAACAAACAACACCTAAACCTCCATTTAGTCGAACACCTCATTATAACCTTGTAATCACTCGAGAATAGTTTTTTTTTCTAGCACTTTAAGGAAGCTATGACCTGCATTCCTGCTTTCTAAAACGTGTCCTCTTTCGTTGCGGCTGTTTCCTGGCTCGAAACTTTTGTTTTTAACCGATGTGTGCTGGTGAAGAAATTTCCCAATAGATCCCAAAAGGGTGGAGGCATGGAAAGAGCGACCGCGTGGTGAATGAGCTTACTATGTTCGCGGTTGACAAAGCAACTTCTAGTGCAGCTAAGGTTATACACTTCGACTTAGAGCACTTCTCATGAAAGAGGCTTTGTATCTGTCCGCGAACGCAGAGGTTCAGGACAACCGTTCAGGACAAGAGTGCTAAACTTAGACAATGACGGTGGCGGTGCCATGACGCTGTGACTAATTGTCTTGTATTATGAGAACGCAAGTTGAAAGAAGCAAGGACCTGACTGCCTTAATTTCCCTTGAATTTTCAGTTAAGCAGAACAATTCTACAATGACGCCGCAGCGTAGGGGGAACTTCTTTAAATTATATTGAATAGTGCGAAAACCAATGTAAAAATTTGAATACTACGGTGCGATAAACGACATAACGGTATGTGACAAACCGTTCCTGCTGTCGGCTCTTTATGAGCTTTTGCACGAACTCTGTCAACAGTTCCCTGGGGTACCGCAGAAAAACTGCTTCTCGATCTCCGTCTGATACGTTGCCGTAATTGGTCGTAGACGTAGATTTTTTTTTTTTTTGCAGCCGCATGCGCTTTACGTAGCAACCATTATTCTGTATTCATTAGAGGTACGCAGTTGGAATCATACAGGTGCTGCACGACTGAAATTCATTCAATAATTCATTGTTTTGGTGGATGTATTCATTTACTCAAACAAGAGTGAGCTCTTTGATCTTTGAGAACTGATTGGGATACTGATTTGGTTGTCTTGCGTAAGAAGCCTCTTTGCATTAATGAAGACCCGAATGATAGACTCACATAACGGAAGCCACCAGTAACAGAAAACAAGCAATGGTACACTATTCTTTTTAGTGTCAATATACTGCGCGCGCATTGCATTTGTGCATTGTATTTTAGTAGAGGCGATATAAAAACGTCAGATGAAAACTCAGAACTCCATCTCCACCCCCTTTCATAAAATTGAAGTGGTGGACCACTGCAAACAAGTCAGAAAGAGCATTCGGACTGCACAAATAAGCCTCTAGGCGCGAAGACTATGCGACATTCAAAAAGTTCACGGAGCCATTGAGAAGTAAAAAGATATGGAGAGAGAAATAAAAAAACGGAGACCTCATTTGTGTGGTACGTAACCCGAAGCATGCAAAATATATGAAGCTTACAGCAAGGAGGATACGCTTCGAAGTACACTTTCCAAACCGGCCTCATATATTTTGGTGAGCCGTACTGACTGCCACGGAAATTCAAAACCAAACGATCAATCATGCAAGAAAGTTCTACGTCTGACTATTTGTTTGCGCAACGCTTCCAACTCCTAGGATTTCATCGCGCTGATGAACGTACACATGTTAATAAACGACGCCGAATCTTCACAGCTGAACGTAATAGGGCCGCTATAATACGACGGCACGGGCAGGCATGGCTGATGAAGAAAGGGCCGGGGTGAGCCAGTTGCAGCCAGTTGTGCTGAGCAGTTGACAACTCTGCTTTTGAAGTTTCTCAACACAGCTGTAAGGAGACCCACATGGCGTTTCGTGGTGCAATCCACTTGCATACGTGGCAAAAGAGCGCCAACAATGACACCTTGCACAATGTGAATGATAGCCTTTCTTCAGGGACACAAAGGCCAGGTGATGATTTATAAGCTGTTTGGTTAGAAGGCGTAAAAGCCAGGCAGTCGTGTTGAGGCATTCTGAGATAATGATGTGCAATGGTTTGCCTTGGCCAAATTAAATGCGACGCAAACTTAAAAATAAAGAATTATTACTCCATTGTTAGAACTGCCACATATATATGCATCTGTTGCGCTGTTAAACCTTCCTCATTCAGTTTATACAGGTTCAAAAGGGGGTAAAGTATGAGCAACTATTAAAATTTGCCATATCCTTGATAGTACACAACAAAAAGGCACAGAAGCGGCAATTGCCTACATATCAAGAAAACCAAACAAAGCACCTTGGGCACACACAGTACGCACACTGAAAAAATTGCGCAAAAAAAAACGAGGACGAAGCAAAGACAAGACGAGGACAAGCGCTACGACGACCGTACATACAGTACGGTCCAGTGTAGGCAGCAAACATTGACCATTCACCATGACGTACCTTACATTTAGTAAATTTACCTGTGGAGTAAATTTATTAAATTTAACAAGGAATTCGAAAGTAGACGATGAATTCGACAACCGACGAAGAGGAGAAACAAGGAGGAAAAACGAAGAAGATAAACAAGACTTCATGAACCTCCACATGGCGTCTAATGAAAAGGCTAACTATAGCTCCCTCTGTTGTTTTCATCTCCAGGACATTTTGCGCTTTTCATCTTTATCAGAAATTATCTCTTTCATTTTCTTCGTAAATGGCCCTTCCATTTTTAAGTGCCAATTCTTCATCACCCGTAATATGTTACTGGTGCGAGTAATGTCTTTTTCTATGGCAATAAACCTGCAGCAAAATGCCACAGACAAAGCGCTCGAAGGCAAACGGGTTGGCCCAGAACTGGAGCTCGAAGGCTCCAGTGGCAACATCGCGTTTCGGATGTCGCCGCGTCGGGCTGATTCGGCTTCTGTGCATGCCCAGTTCCTGATCGCGGTGCCCTTGCGCAAGGTTGTAGGTATTGCCAGCTTCCTTTCCAGATTGGAAAGTTTGTGTGGACAAGGCGTCGTAGAGGGCGCAGGACAGTGTTAATTGAAATTTATACCGATGATAATGATCACACATTAAACAAAAGAAAAAAGGTGAAGGTGATGCTCGCATCCTGGAAAGTCACAAGGTAAAAAGTATTATCTAGAAATTGAACTGGCATTTTCAGCGGTGTTTTAGGCTATATAGCGACGTTTCCTGGAGAACCACACATATTCCAACAACTACAATGCTCTCAGGGACTTGTTTTTTCTTTCACTTCATATTCAATCGTGTAATAACGAGATTATTTTACTCCCGTGCGATTCTCCTACACCCGCACTCCGGTATGTTGTGCGCACAATGGTCGCCTAGCCGTTATGTAACAAACGAGATTAACGACGTATCTTTTAAAAAAATTACTAACAAGAAATTTGACAAGGTAAGTTGCTGGATGAGTTGGTTCCGATATTTCATGACTACAGCGCTCTATTGTGTCCCTACCTGTGTCCTTCTTCTTGTCCTGTTCGTTGCGCTGTAGTCACGGACTAACAAGAAAGCTTATTGCAGTGTACAAGTCTGGGACCTAATTTTCGCAGGCCCAGCCCTACACACTGTATAAACTGATTGATGACTAATGTTGTTGGGCGTGTTTGTGAAACTTGGGAATACTTTCTGGAACAGTCAGAAATCTACATCCGCAATAAAACTTTGTGGATTGCAATGGGGCACAAAAAGTTCGCTTTATGGCCGCATTTTTACTGTGACTGAAAAAAATATTCTCAGCCTAATTATCCATCTACACAGTGAACCATTAATACTGTAGCAGTGCGTCCTTGGTACAAAATGTTTACATTTCCCTTCGAATGTTCGGTTACATAAACTAATGACAGCAGAATTACGTTCAACAGACTGCCTTCACTATAGTCAACCAAATTCCACTGCAAAAAAAAGGGAGTAAAAGGTATCCCAGAATGTCAGTGAATTTTTCAAAGATGAGCGGTTAATGGTTGCTTAACGAAAATTTTATATATTTTTTGTTATTTTATATGCTATTAGTATATTTATTTATAATGAGCTTTTGTACCCAAGGCTTCAGCACAGTGGATAGAAAAAGTGAAAAGAAAAAAGAAATTGCATGCCACATAACTGAACAGGACTCGGAGCACTCGCAATCCACAACGCTACGTGTGAGTGAGATGCGACAATGTATCTTGGAAAAAAACTGCGCTAAGACGAAGGACAAAGAAAAGAGGACAACAGGACTGGCGCTGACAGAGATGCAAACATGCAGTGATATCGTTCGCTACGTAAGGACAACGGTGGCTCAAATCAGGACGATGAACCGCGCGTAAAAATCTGCCTACTAAGATTTTTTCAATGAACCGTGCTCTTAAGAAAAGAGAAACACTTGAGACAGCTCCTTCCAGAAATTAATGGTTTGGCCAGAGTACTAGTGTCGTATGGCGTAACCTGTTAAAAAATGAGAATGCACGATTATTTTTTACGCTGTTGGGTCTACAGGAGTTGCGCCAACGCTCATTTGCCACCAGAGAACTTTTTCCGCAGATCGCCGTCGTCCACGTTTCGCAGTAATTAGGTATTTCGTTGCTGAGACACGGCAAGACTCTTACCACTTCATTACGTGCGCCCACTGTCGGTCAGGGTTTCTCAACAACTTTCGCCAACCAGAGTAGAACACTCCAGCTGCCTCACGAGAAAGAGTCTCCTCGCCACTTCGCCGTCTTTGTGCACTGGGTAAGACATGTCGGTGCTTGGCTCTGCTTTCTTTTCTTTCTTCACTTTATAGGAACAGGCACTGAGCAATGGATTAAGGTCTAGGTCATTTGCCTAATGTTCTAGAACTGCAAAGATTGATTATACGTGAGAAATTTTCCATTGCTGATTTTCTAGCCTCTGCTGTGCACCTAATGCAAGTAAGCGCGCAAGAGGAAGCAAGCAAAAATTGTCACTAACTACATGCATACAGATGCCGTGACAGCTGTTCAACGACACGGATGCAGCAGTCTGGGGTTGATTAACTTTTCAGTTTGCTTTATTTGTTTTGGTGGTCGAGAAGTAACCCTTGAATAGGTACCTATAAAGTAGTGCAGCTATATAGAGACTTCTGCTGCAGTTTATACATTCCGTTATTCGGTTCAACCTTTAAGGAATTGCGTGTTTTATTTTAGAAATCAGTTTAAAGTAGTAATGTCTCTGCGTTTACGGTCGCTAGTACTAAAAGGCACTAAGTGTGAGCCGATCACCATTATAGCACTCTGATTGCATTATCTTACAGCGCTCTCCCTTTATGTGGTTGCCGTTTTAGACGAAAGTAATCGAGCAGCTGCGCCGGTGGCCGCAGCAGGCTTAGCGGCGCTGCAGTCTCCGGCGCTGACCGCTTCTCCCCGGCTGCGAGTGTAAACTGGCCTAGTTAAGCCTGTGCCCTCGCCCAGTATGACAGAGCGCCGGAGGTGCGACTTCGCTCGCCGCACACGCTACCCGCTTATTGCCATCAAAGGAAGAAAACCGAGGGCGCAGGCTTACGTCTGCCGTTCTAAAGTACTTGTAACAGAGTATTTCTCTCTCTCGCCGCCAGGGAGCAGAGGTAAGCGTCGAGAACCCCAACGCCGCCGCTCGGCCAAGGCCACTCCCGCTCCCTTCGCGGTTGCTCGGCTACTTTTGGGAAAGACGGTACATGTCGCAAAATGGCGCAAAGCTGGTGTTTACAGACTGCAGTTGTTTCAGCGCCACAAAAAGTTTCACAAGCAAATTGTGTTAAATCACAGGTGTTGTGGAAGAAAGTTTCAGGTCAATTTTTTTGTGATCATTTTCAATGAATTGATAATTTTTTATGTATTCCGATGCAGGCTGCAGTAGTAGTAAGCGTCACTGTGGCTACTAACCGGGAAAAGAGAGAAATAAATAACAAATGGGACACGAGCCTTATGAAGTAAACTTCCGTTAGTTGCACTGTCTTGTCAGTTCTTACCTTCAGAACTGGCAGGATGCGTCTGTGTTGATAGATACATTTATGTCAGGGACGCCTGCCAGTAACAATTATGGTAGGCATTTTCGGAGTATAAAATTGCTTTTGGGGCGTAACACTCCCGGTAGTGGCGCATGGCAGAGGCTATATTAATTTGAAAACTAGAGTTGACGTTGATTAAACTAACTCCGCTTTTAAACGCTAGGCATTTTAAAGCAATCGTGTTAAAACTGATAGATCTTTTAAGGTAGGGGCTGAGTTTTTCTCATGATGCAGAGATATAGAGCTTGCGAGTGGACACGAGATCCCCACAGCACGGCTAATAATCAAGCCACATTGCCTGAAGATACTTTGCCCAGGCTCAAGAAAGTTACCATCATTGCTTTTCGTAATGATTTTCTTGTGAAGATTGGGAAGACTGACCTCTAACCAAGTGCCGCCGCGGTGGCTGAGTGGTTATGGTGCTCGGCTGCTGACCCGAAAGACGCGGGTTCGATCCCGGCCGCGGCGGCTGAATTTCTTTGGAGGAGAAATTCTAGAGGCGCGTGTACTGTGCGATGTCAGTGCACGTTAAAGAACCCCAGGTGGTCGAAATTTCCGGAGCCCTCCACTACGACGTCTCTCATAGCCTTAGTTGCTTTGGGACGTTAAACCCCATAAGCCATAAGCCAAGCCATCTCTAACCAAGGACGCTGAAAGAAAAATGCCAAAGGACGATATAATACCAAAACGATCACACATAGGTTCCCTCGCTTCAGTATTTATTGGAGTGATAACCAACTTCGCGTTTTCTAGGTGTGCGAAAATGTTAGGTAAAAATACGTTTAATTTATATATCTTTAAATTTTTTAAAAGTGGAGAACAAACAAAAAGGAACAGTTACCAGCTAAGCGTGAATAAGGACTGTAAGAAGGATAGCATATATGCCAGAACCTAAAAGAAAAATAATATAAATATAGATTTCTCAGCTTTCTGGGTACAATGCCAGTAAGGAATGAAACGTCAAACTAAGTCGCAATAGGTCAAATACCTAAAACATCACATGAGGAAAGATGAACACAGAGTATTAATTTCGTCATAAAAGCTCTAAAGGTAATCCAAGAAAGCGGACGTATACAATCGGGCTTCTACAAGAAAGCTAGAAGGCTACCAAAAAGGCGCTGTATAAGAGCAGTTCCATAAAACAGAGAGTCTGTTGAAACTTCGGCTTTGATTTATTCATTATGTGGTTTTAGTGCGGTCCCCCCCCCCCCCCCCTTTTTTTCTTTTTCTGCGTTTGCGTCTCCTGTTGAGACGCGCGGTTCGGCGATACTCAAGCATGCTACACAGCAGGCGCTATCTCAAAGTGGTGCATGTGGGTGTTATTGTTTACTGGCCCACATAGCTCAACCAGAAAATGCGTGAAGGGCAGCGCTCGTGTTATAAAAGAACCTGATCCCCGTGTGTTATTGTTACTGGGTTTATTTACTTACTGGACATGGTAGATTTTCTTTCTATTTTCAAAAATTTGGCCTCTCCCCATCTTCAACTTGCTCCTGTGGAATGTTATGTGAAGACCTCCATCACTACTTCTAGAACTGTTCCCTTACTGCTTCTGTAGTTTCTAGTTTAAAAATGTGTTTGCTAATCAGGCATCACACCATCTACTTACCCCTCTGTTCTCCGAGAATATGCTGTTTGAGCTCTTCTCCATCAAATGGTTCGCCTCAGAAGTAACACAATTCCTAATTATTCGCACTGATTTCTGTCTTGTATCTCATTCCTCTCCCCCAAGCTCTGCACAGAGGAGGGCTCCGAGCTCCTTTGTTTGGCATAGGCGCTTAAGTCGTGGCCTGTATACTGTGCTTTCACTGTGTGATTGTGAATGTGGCCTTGACTGTGTTGTGACTTTTGTTTTGTCTTGTTTTGATTTGATTATGTTTTTACTTCCGTGATTTTTTTTTGTGACCGGTACTCTGTGCTTTGTCTTCATTGTTACTGAGACTATGACTATACACTGACTTTAGTTTTGTGATTTTTTATATATTTCGAAGACTGCACGCTGTGCTTTGTCTGTCTGACTGTGTCTGTCGGGCACCCTCTCTCTTTCTTTTATGTTTTTTTTTTACCTTTTCTGAAAGGAATAATAAAAGGGTCGCTCTTGGTGTCGGTGGACGGGCCAGTTTTGTCCGGCCTTCCCCACGGAATTACACAGGAAATAGGCGAATGAAAGATGAGGAATTGTGTAATAAAATTTTCCAATATCAGTTAGAAAGATTGTTATTGATACAATGACGTGAATTAGCAGTAAAGATTTGAAACTGGTTTCCACTTCGTCCGGCATCCAGCTTTCTAATCGCAGCTGTGGGGAATTTTTGTCGTTTCCTCGTTTCTCAATGCCTTTTCACTGTTTTTTTTCGTCATCATCATGAAACTTTGTTTCTTTTCTATTTTCGCCTCGCTGGGTAATAATCTTTACGCCACAGGTTATCAACAGTTTCAGCGCACTGTCTCCCAGTAGCGCCGGTACTTGATGCATCTCACAGCTACGGTTAAAATAAAGCACATTTGTCGGCTGTTTTCTTTCATGGCGCACATCTCGCCGACAAACCGCATACTCCGTTTCCTTACACAAAGGGTGGGGCATAATACATCACGAAAGGCGCGACAGGCCTCCTTCTTATGTTTATAATGAATGACCGCCACGAGTTCCGGGGGGCCTCGGTGGTATGCTTGAGTACTCCTCTAAAGCGAAAACAAATTCATCTTTAGTGAAGTGCGAGGTTTGTCTGGCAGCAGCCTTGGTTGAGAGATAAAAAGCCACCCCAAAGTAAAGAAGACCTATCGCGTTGAGTAACAATGGTTACTATGGCAGTGTGATGTATTCTTGTGGTGGGGATCTTCTCAGGATACTTGTCTGGGGTTGTGGTTTATGCAGTGCTGGGCGAACTACTAACTTCCCGGATATAAACACATGTGTCAACGACAACTTCGATCCTTAGTCTTCGTTGATCTCATGTTTTACCTTCAGATTTAAACCATTATCTTTTGCTTTGAGAGTTTGTGTTTTCTCACTCTGTTCTCTCGTTTTCGTTTTCATTTTGTGAGGCATTTTTACATCCTGACGAAAAATGAAGCCTAGATATTAAATTGGTTTTGTGGTAAACAAGCAGTTTCCAGTTTATGGGAAAGACTAAATAGTTACAGAAATAAAACAACGTAGAGTGGCGCAGTGGTTCTTTTTATGCTGTGTCTCCGTTCAAACATTTCGGGTTCATTTTAACTCGATTATCATTATCCTCGTCAGCCTGAATCCGCCCAATGCAGGACAAACACCTCTCCCATATCTCTCCAATTAACCTCGTCCTGTACTAGCTGCGGCCAATCTTTCCAAGCACGCTTCTTAATCTCATCAGTCCACCTAACTTCCGCCCACCGCAACGCTTGCTTTCTTTTCGAGTCCAGTCGGTTAAACATAGGTTATCTTGCCTTCGGTTCACATGGGCAGCCCAAGCCCATTTCTTCCTCTTGATTTCGACAAGGAAGTCATTAACCCGCGTTTGTACGCTCACCCACTCTACCCGCTTTTGGTCTCTTAACGTTACACCTATAGTTTTTCTTTTCACAGATCGCTGAGTTGTCCTTAATCAAAGTTGAAACCTATCGTTAGCCTCCACGTTTCTGCCCCATAGGTGAGTACCGGTAAGATAGAGCTCTTACACACTATTGTCTTGAGGGATATTGGTAAGCTGCCATCCGTGATCTGAGAGGTCCTGCAAAATACGAGCCATCTCGTTCCTATTTTTTCTGGTTATTTCACTGCGGTGTTCCAGGTCTGCGATCATGACCTACCGTAAATAGACCTACTTTATTACCACTTTCAGCACCTCGCCGTGCCATACTCGATTATAGCGAAGCATAAAGAAAACGGACTATGCAGGCACTCCCTCACAATTGGTCAATAACACAGACGGGCTCTTTTCTGTGTACGAATTAGAGAAGTCATAAATCAGTCAGTCTGTAAACACCCACCTGTCGGAATAACATCAGCATATTCCTTTCACAATTACTGGAACAGCAGGAGAAATTTATAAAATGCGAGTGATGATGCTTCTTCGCATGAAACTCTTCAATGCGTTTCTCCGGAATGAAGAATTTGCTCTGCGGGAGAAATGTTCTCAGAAAAATGTTTTGCGCAATTGCAGGTAGCGATATAGCTCGCTCCTTTGCGAAAAAGCGATATAGCGCGCTCTTTTATAACACCGCATGTACGTTACGACTGCTTGTTAAGTGGGTAACCCCGGCTTCACATCATAGCAATTGTTTCTCAGTGACCTTATTTTTGGGCTAACAGGCTTCTCACGACTATAAATGTGTTTTCCGGGTAGAACTTGGGGTTAGCACGCGCGGGTAAGCGTTCATAACCTGCACGCGTTTGGTGTGAGATGCTGTAGTAGAAGGCTTCCAATTAATTATGGACACTAGAGATGGTTGCGAGTGTTTTGTTTGTACAGTGCTCGGAATATTTCGTAACATTGCCGTAGGTTTTTAATGACCACTGAAACAAAGTAACGAAAGATACTAAGGAGTTTGTTGCCCGTATCCCACGCGGATATATTGAAGACTAAATTAGTCTAATGAATATCCCAAGCAATCGTCGACTTTAATACTGGTCTTCGTTCTGCGAGCATTTATTGTACGTTAAAGAGTGGCTGACCTAGCTGAAAAATTAGGTGCTAGGAGTCAGGACCCGCAGCATGGGCAAAAACCAAACCTTAAGCTTCGTTTTTACAAGCACGAATTATCTCTGAAAGCTCAAGATTTAAAAACTCCGACCCTGTCAAGGAAATGAGCCCATTTTGAGTCTACCGAACACGTCCAAGCACGTACTAAAGATATTCTGGTACGCTCAATAAACCAAGCTTTTCTTCAAAGAAAGCTGGAAGTTTTGCTATGTCTCGCAATGAAAAACTCTGAGCAAAAGGCTGGACGGAACAAGAAACAGCAGAACCTGTCCTGGACTTGCAAGAAAATTTGGTTCTAACGGATTTAGTGTCACGCTCCGTCAGGCAACCACAAATACAGAAAAAAGCTCGAACGTAGTCAAGAACCTTTTCAGTCTATTCTCCTGAATATTGTTTTCAGAGAAACCGCGTTTCTAGATGTCTCTAAAAAATAACAAAAAAACATTGCTTTACATGATGTACCTTGCTCGAACACAGGGGACATTAGCAAAAATATTTCAGGAATACGAACCAGTCTTTCGGTTTGTATTTCAAAACAACCCCTTCGTGCGATGCAGCCGGAGGGAACATTTTCTAACACCCTCTACATCTCCTCACGCAAGAATAAGTCATTTAGATTTGCATTGCACTGGCGGGAAGAATTTTAGCAGTTTTTGTAAAAAGATTGAAGAAACGCTTTCTTAGGGTTCTGCTTTTCTTATGAAGGTATATATCGCTATTTGCCGGCACCCAAAGTTCTGCGGCTTTGCATGCTCTCCTTAGGAATGATCTCCACAAAAGAATATTGATCATGGAAGTTCTCGAACCATGATAACAACAGTTGTGGCGTTGCATTGCGCAATGCATCAGTGCACAACTTACGCACGAGTTTTTTCACTTGTTGTTATATCATAATTTTAAGATGAACGCGCTTTACGCCTGATTCATCAACAGATACAGAATAAAGTGAGTAACAAACGCGACATTCGTTGATGTTATTGACTATAGTATTTTAACTAATCTTTACTGCTGTTTTATTTGATGGACTTCGCCTGCTTGGTATGCGAGCACACGTCTGAAATCTCACGAAGGATGTTCCAATGCTCCCGGCGTAGGATTTTCACTTATAATAGGCCCCATTTCCATCTTTATGACTTTTTCCCTGCTTTTCCTTGGGCCGCTTGGGCAGAAAAGGAATGAGGCGCTTGTTATGACACACTTACGATAAAAGCCAGCACCCAATCATGCAAAGGCGAAATTAGGGGAAAGTTTTTTTCTGTATTGTCGACGTTGATCAAAATAAGAACTTAGTAGCTTGGTATTTATATCCCCCCAGAGATATTGCAAAAAAAATTAACCGAAAAGATTCACACACGCCGGGGCTATTGCCGATTGTGACCAGAAACGAAGAGCTCGTCTCCGAGCTTAGCGTTTCTGCCCGCCTTCTGTAATACAACCCGGTCACTGACCTGCGAGTTGTTTACGCTCGCCTCTTTTGGTGTTCGTTGCTGACAGCCGAGAGCGCACACGCCTTCTCCAAAAACACCGAACTCGGAATCCGCTCACCGAGGTCAGTGTGGCCAAGTACAACACGTGCTGCGGGCAGAGTTTCGTCTACGCTATATAAAGAGAGCAACAATAGAGGCTCGCACAGGACACTTTTAATTGCAGAGACGGGGCAGGAGCCTTTGTCCTGTAGTGCCCGTAATCAGGCCAGTGATGACGACTTGCCGTCACAGAACTCCTTTGCCGTTCATTTCAGCATTCCTCGCAATTTCAAGGTAGCTGCCGTGGCGCTTCAACCACAACATTTCCTTATCCAAAAGAATAAGTGAGCATTCTTAGCTTTTATTTATGTCTGGTGCCTTATATTCGGTTCGAGGTTGTTTTCTTCCTCAGTCTGTTGCTAACAAAATTTGCCGACATGAATGTGTAATCAAAACGATAAGACGGAAGCGACAGGAACATGTCAATACTCTTCCGGTGAGAAGAACTAATCAGTTCCGGCAGGACAAACCAACTTTCAGTAAAATATCTAAAGGATCCCAAAATAATACCTGAGAACTTCTTGACATTCAGCCTTAGCATTCTCCCGACACGAAAGACAAAATGAGTTTAGGCCAGATAAAGGGAATGATGAGTTATATCTGCGGTAACACACGAACGTTTCCTAGAGCACAGAGGTTGACTGCGGAAAAATTGCTTTCTGATGAAAAAAAAAACTAGAAATATTCATGAAATTTTGTGTGCATGTGTGTGTGTGTGTGCGTGTGCGTGTGCGTGTGCGTGTGCGTGTGCGTGTGTGTGTGTGTGTGTGTGTGTGTGTGTGTGTGTGTGTGTGTGTGTGTGTGTGTGTGTGTGTGTGTGTGTGTGTGTGTGTGTGTGTGTGTGTGTGTGCAGTGCTTATATGTTGAATGTTTATCTCTCAAAGCATCAAGCAGAATCAAGCCAAGAATCAAGTGGTGCCGAACTGCATTTCTCTTTCTGCGCTCGGGTTTCAATTCTCCAGGGTAAGTTCTTGGGCAGCGCTTACATGTCTTTACATGTTTCTTCTCATCTTGTCCCCTTTATCACGCTGTAGATATGGAATTTAAGTTCTCTATTGTTGCGGTGTGACCTGGAATACTTACTCACACGATTTAAGGGCTGTTCTTGCTTCGGCTTAAATACCATTATACTACATGAAGATTTTTTTTATATATGGCATAATTCTGAAGCACTCTGCTTTTATCAAAGTCGCAACTCTGGAAAATAGTTAATACACCCTTTATAATTTAAGATTCTTCATTTACAAGCAATAAACCTGTACCTGAGGCATGAAAGAGCGGTGCAATCCTTGGCTTCTACCACCTGTCGGGACATTATACCGTTTGCATTTATTTAATGAAAATTTTGGCCATCTTGTCCTTCAGGAGTGATTCCTTCGTCGCCCACCAGTTTACAGTTGGCATCATTGGTTGACATTCACAGCGTACGTGTCGAAAGATGGAACCCAGAAGCCCTTGCAATTGTTGTTCCCCTTACATCTAACGAATTTAATTGTGTTTACATCGCAGTGCCGTGTTTTTAGGAAAGAAAGTATATTGTAATATTTGAGGTAAACTTGTATAATAAAGGAAAAGCCAATGTTTAAACTATTTGAATGTGGCTGCGAAATTCACATTTCGAACAGAATTCAGGACCAGTCTACCTATGTGTTTCATTCATAGGATACTGACGCTGATCAAAAATTAAATTCTTGACGTGGGTTTTCAAGGACTTGGTATATTTCACTCTCCGGAGCGACCGTAAAGTCCGTTCGTGGATACATATGAGCAAGCATGTCGAGATCTCTTCCTGCTCTACTGGACTTCGTCTTTAGAAAGCGTCCGTTATAATCAATTTCTCGTTTTTTCACTAGAATGCAGCATAGGCAAGAAACTCGAAGACTAATCAATGCTCACCGGTGAAAGGCTACTGTCATGGCCGTAGAAAAAGCCGGGAGACCTGTTTACAGACTGACCGCGCAGATTATTGCGCAGTGAGACGGCACGAACCGAATGCGCGAAATCAGCCGAGCTCGCACTGCGTGTGTATGTGGACGGCATCACAGCAACTCTCCTGCGATTGCTTTCTGTTATATTAGCCCCGATGTGATCCTACAATTTTTCAGACACGTACATTTCTGCGCGTTTAAGAAAAAAAAAATTCTGCAACATTGCTAGACCTGCTTCGTCGTCTCGGAAATTTGAAAATATAAACAAATTGTAACGCGCTGTAAGGTAAACACACGTTTCAATCTTGGCTCTATACAATGGGCGGTCTTGTCATATTTTCGCCACAAGGGATATCGGTGTGCGACACCGAGATAATTTATTTTACTCAGAGACGTTAGATGTCTGTTTTCGGATGAAATGCTTGTTAGGAATACTGGTGTGAAAAGCTCGAAAAATACCTTCGTCGACGTTTTGTACCAATATTTCCCGAAACATCCAACAAAAATCCCTCACGAAGCTGATAATTTACATTTTGCACGAATTCTTTGGATTCATTCATGACAACTCAAAGAAGGTGGCTCACCATTTACTTTCAGCCTGAGAAGCCCTGAATTTCTTCAGGACGTGAAAAACATTTCTAACTACACACTTTCCTCCTGGTCGTGGTGCGGCTGGCATGCAATTCCAGCCGCGGCCAGCAAAGGTTCGTGGACAGGGAGGAGGCAGGCGCCAGAACCTATGAAGCCCCTAAGTAAGGGCACTACCCTTCACAAATATATCTTTTCTCTTTGCTCGTGTTCGATACTTGCGTTACCTGCTAGCCTATGCGGAGGCTGAGCCTGAGCCTGGTACCAGTGAAAAATTCATTCCTTCAATGCAGACATTAAAAATTTGATGATGCAAGACGTTCATTCCACAGCCCTATTTCCTGTGTGTGCGAGTCGCGTTCAAGCCGTTGAGAGGAATATAGAGGGAACGGTGCTCTGCAAACATTTATAGAGCTGGTAACATAACACGGTGAGCAAGGAGGGCACACTGATCCCACGTTATGAACGTAGTATACATAGGTAGTCCAAAATACCGGGCTCCGCAAAAACACCTGCTGTCAATAAATCCGATATCGCTTGTACAAATCATTTGTTTTTCATGTGCTAGCTTAGGCTTCAGGTTGTGCATTGTGCAGGCCCTTTGTGATTGCTTGATACGCAGCCAATTTCAAAACCCCTCGAGCCCCGAGTGTAAAGACGGGCGCCCGCATTTGCCGTTTGGGTTGTTTTAGAGATTTCGAGGATTTGTAGGCAAACGGGGAAAACATCGGATTCATGCAGGCTTAGATAGGCTGTTATGTTAGCATCGTTGATGTGTGTATCTTTTACCGCATATAAGAACCAGCGGAAAAAAAAAATTAAGAGGAAAGCAAGCAGGATAAGAAGGACGAGTTTCGGTGCATTTGGGAAAACGCGTTAAGAGCAGCATGTTGTCTATATCCGTACAAGCAAAATACTTCGCAAAAAAATTCTGCCGCTACTCACCTGGCAGGTTTTAACGTCGCGGCTGCAACCAAACCTTGAAATTCAGTAAATAATAGTTCAAAGAGTTATAAAACCAGTAATTTTAGGGGAAGCGTTAATCGATCGGTTACAACGTCCAGATGAAAATTCTTGTCACATTGATTAGAACCACCGGCTCCCAAAGTCTATTTCAGAAATTAAAAGTTTTCACCACCACCACCATCCCCAGTTTCATTCGCCACGCAGTGCAGGATGTCACCGATTTATAAACGACAGGTAAATTACCTGCTTCTCAATAAAGGTTTTCCTTCTCACTCGTCCGCAAATTTCTTGCACAGGCAAAGAAAAGATTGTCCTCTCTTATAGAAAAATTCTTCAATGTGCACTTGAAATGCGGCAACAGATTAAGTGCCATTTCTGTCAGCATTATTTGAAGGTCTATGGCAGCATAAGTTGGTTTGTATTGACATGTATTAGAAAGGGCGAGAAAAACAAAGAAGGAAAATGCCTTGCTGGCACCGCCGGTTGGCATAACGGGCGACTTATGTTGACAGAGATATATCGCGCGCACTGTGCGTCTTAGCTTTCATACTGGTGGTCTGAAAAGCCTCTTTATGAAAGTGTCGCAACTATTCACGGCTGCGCTCGGATAACAGCCGCTCACAGTTGCCAAAATTGGCGCGGGCCGTATATAGCTTGAATTCCTGTCGGACACTCGAGTGGCCCTGAATCGCAGGTCGGTGACTCGCAATGACAGCGCTGGAGACAGCTGCGCCACTTGGCTGAAAGTCGACATTACGGGTAACGACGAACAGGGCGATATTTATCGACGCCAAAGTGTCATCTGCCTCCTCTCCGAAGATCAGCAGCCATTTCATCAGATGGCCCATAAGTGGTTCCACGCGTTGCTTGTGCCTTCGCGTGTCTCCGGGAAGTCGTTGAGTGGTGCTCGTTCGACCTTGGCTTATCGCGGAGAGTGGACCATCTTGGGCCATCAAGGTCAAGCCATGCTTTTATTTTGTTCTGCCTAGCTGCTTAGCTCATGGTCAGACCGTACACAACTTTTTTATGCGTGAAGTTGTTTCGAGCATTGAGCATGGATCATATTACCACAAGGCTAGCAGAAAAGGCTGTAGCGGAGAGATATACATTAATTTGCGGAAACATCAACGAACCACTCGACACAAAAGATGCTGTGGCGAAGTACAGCGTCTATTGCTGTCCCTTCGCGCCAACACATTTTCTGCTGGCTGGAAAGATAAAAAAATGCGAAGACAAAAACTCCCATCAAAATCTGCGCTTTTGCCGGTTGGTTCGTTTGTGGCGGTTAACGTCCGGAAGCGACCCGGGCTATTATGGGCGTCATATTAGAAAGCTCCGCATATTTGCTTCCCCTTGGGTTTCTTTATCGGCGTTCACATCACACAGTAAACAGTCCACTATCATTTTGCCTCCATACAAATACGACCACCGCAGCCGGGATCAAACCCGCGTGTTTCGTGCCAGTAGCCGAGCAACATTATCATTTAGCCACCGTGGTGGCTAAGTCCGCTGGTTGGATCCCAGGCTCAGATCTAGCGTTTTGATTGTTGGAAAGCATAAAAGTTCATATTCTAGAAGGTTTTCAGCTATTAGTTCATCCCGACCACTCTTTCATGGTAAGCCTTACAACAGTTCGCTCGATTTTCACGATCGTCAGGCCCAAACACGTATCGGGCAGCATTCCAGTTTATAAGAGCGCCATACTTGAACGAGCTGCACGTGAAGTCCTCTCCGCACTCACATCATTTGCTGACATACTTCATCATTATTTTAGATCTCCTTTCTAGTTCGCTTTTCCCATGTTACTCCTCAACAGAGACCTTTAAAGGTAAAATAAATGATGAGGATGAACTACCCTAGCAGAATTCTTTTTTCCTTACGCCTCCCTTCCAATCAATAGTCGTTTATCTTTCTCATTATTTAGTGAAGTAATAGGACGCATGTCTTATACATGCATTCAATTACTCTCAGCTCAGATAGAGAAAAAGCAAAAGTCACTGCTGCGATGGAAACGAGCATTTCTGCCAATAACTGAGAGGAATGTAAAGTACGCTCACAATTTATTGCCTCAGAGCTGTGACGGAAGTATGAATCCACGTGCACTTTCCGAAGAATGATGTAAGCTGCAGATGCTCACATAACGTGGTAATTATGCACTTTGTTGGAACATATTATGCTGTTGGGCAAACCGAAGGTTTCTCTCGCTGGAGAGCATAGTGTTACACAAATTTGAAATAGAGATGACGCAATGGATTACGCAGTGCAAGCTCGCTGATTGAAATCAGCAACACGAGACTGGGAGCCATTATTTATAAATTTGAGAGTGCGTTTTGTGTTCTGAAATTTTAACTTCTCTGATTTCTTAATTGAGAAAGTGAAGACACGTGGACAAATTATCCGTTGTGAAACGAGATATGCGACTGAGCCGTCACGTTATACAGTTTCTAAAAGCTCACGGAAGGTGAGCAGGATTGATCATTCGCACGTGCAACACAACAGGAGGTTTGAAGGTAGATTCTAAATACCGTGAACAGCGTTACTTAATGGTGAGTTTTCTTTTTTTTCTGCTTAAAAAATTCTCTCATCGCACTAAGGAGGGAGCAAAATAATTGCACCATCTGGAAGCACAATTTCCTGTATAACCGATTTCGCAACTCTAAAAACTATGAACGCCATTTGAGAGGCAGCTTGATTAAAACCGTTTTTTTATTCACATGTGTCCTTCTCTCGGTTCAACTCGACCCGTGAAAGCCATTACTCTTAGGCGTTACCTCACTCCTTCGTTGACTATGAACTAAACTTGCATTCACTATGCTTCTGGGATACTGTGGCCACTACTCCATCATTTCAGCGGGCAAAGCATGCGCGTAGGCGAAGTTTCCTTGTTTTTCATAGCTAACCTGAGCATCCCATATGTGATGACCAAAAAAAAAAATCATCCTCAACCGCTGCTTTGTCATCAGAATTGCCTGTGCTTTAATGTTACCGCGTTACCCCTCCATCTTCTAATGAACATTTGATTGCGCCTGTCGTCGGCTAATTTGAATGCAGTTATCTCCCAATGGAGTCCTGAATACTTATACCTGTCTTATCAAGCCTCTTACAGCTTCCCTGTTATCGCTGGTTTTTCTGACAAAAATGGTCAGATTTTTCTTGCAGTTTTCGGATGCCATTTCCACTTTTCTTCTTTGTTTCGACAAGTTCTCAGCAGCAACGGACGCTTCAGCGCCAAACCAAACTTTCAAGAGCAAAGAATCAGCCTATAACGCCACAACTATTTTATAGTCCCCCGCTACTCCATCGCGGCGCAAGAAGACCACGTGCTGTTGCTGGGAGACGTGAGATGGTTCCCTTCTTAACCTTCACCTCCCCTCTGTGATCGACGACGAGACCGTTACCTCGGCATTTGAGGTGCAGAGAGTTGTCGCCGTAAAATTTGCTTTCTGCACTACGCTGATGTGAGAAGTGACGCTGACAACTTTATCGAACTGCCTGGTTTCTCAACCTTGATCCGGTTTTATAGGATTCATGCCTCCTCTTGGACAGCTGACATACATCATGTTGGCTCCGGAAGTCTTTGTTGATCCAGTAAATTTAAAACTCGAATCGTGCTCAATAGTAAACCGCTACAAATAGACAACTTTTGATCTCTTTCATGCTTACCTCACAAACCTTTAGAGTCTGCTGCGAATCACTTATGTAGCTCGCTCCGTAGAGTAAAACGATGGGGCATTATTAGCGGTATTCACAGGAGGGTCTGAGGAGGGGATAAAGTCGGCGGCTGCAGGGAGAGCCTACCTGTCCCCGCAAACGCACGGGTAGCGGATAGAAGATATGCGGTGGATGCTTACAAAGTGCGTGTGCACTGTCTAGGACCGGCCGCCATTGCTGAATCCAGTATGCTTGTCTATTCCCCGTGATTTTGATCCGCTTTGCCACGAGGCGACTGACCGCCATGCCGATGTGTGCCTGTGCCGGACGCAGTGATGAAATTCGATGCACATGTTCTCTCATTTTTGGTAATTACAGGGGCTATCTTTAAGAGAAATGAAATTTTGCATTGCTTTGTGTGATTTTAGGAACCCTATTTCTGTCACTTGTATAGAAATTCACGGCTTTCAAGCGCTTTTCAAGAAAAGTGCCTATAATAGCAAATTTAATCATTAATGCAGGAGATGCGTGGTAATGGTAAATTCTGATTATGTCGACGATTTAGCCGCACTGGAGAGGTTGCTTCACCTTCAAGCTTCTCGAAAGCTCACGGATTTTAACGCGATGTAACCAAAATTTGTTGGGCCACAGCGCGAGGGTAACCGCGCTTTCAGAATTCTGACACCGATATGGATATATATCACTTAGCTTGGGCTATAGACGTCTCTCAATAATTAAGTATATTTGCGGTAATAGTTAAAAAGTTATCTATTCAGTATTATTTAACCAACCTGCAGGCTAGCACATCTTAGCCGTATTCTGATGTATTACACCACTGACAATGTTATGCGGAAACGGCCGTCTTCTAGCTCAAAAATCCATTTTTAAAAATTCTGTACAATCTTGTGTGCAGCACCCTGTATACGCTGCTTCATTTAATTGCTGTCTGAGTTATGGTGTCTCCCCGAGGCTCCGTCTCGATTAAAGACAGTAAATCTTACATATACCGTGCAATGTCTTTTGCAAGGTGAGTCTATTGCGTTGGAGTGAGAAATGTGCGCGCCCATTCTCCCGTTTTGCCCTGAAAGCTGATAAGGATGAGAATCCAGTTTTCTGCAGTTGCGGGGCGATAAGTTGCATAACTGCGTTTGGTCACGCACTCAAAGCTTCCTTGGAGACCGTTAATTCTGTGCTAGTGTCCTGCGTTGTCGCGTTGTTGAGAAATTATGTTGCGATGAAAACGGGCAATGTGGTCCATATATTCTCAAGATACATGGTCCCGGACCGGCAATCAGGGCCGCTCACAATACAATGGATGGCCTGAAAATGCGTTTCGAATGGCGATCGTTTATTGTGTAGGAAAGGGCGCCGCATTTCAAAGCGGGTTCCCATCCTTGGAGGTTTCGGAACAATCTGCTAGCGTAATGTTTCTTTTGTCGAATTCCAGTTCTCAGCACGTAAAATATCTTAAAATAATAAAAACGTCTCTGATAAAATTCGACATCATGCTCTTTTCTCCCTGTCCTAACGGCAAACATTTATTTCGTAGTGGCCCTCTTTTTTTAGCGCTGCAGTATTACTCACTGTCTATTCTTTTTTTACATTGACCGTCCGCAGAGAGCATGTTATTTCTTGTTTTATAACGGCATGAAATGGCGCAATACCACAGAGTGCAGAGCTATTGCAAGACTGTTTGTGTAATTTTTTCTGCTCTGTACCCATCGATGTATGTTTCATGCAACACTTTATTCGAGCAGAGAAATCAATTGATTCTTATGCCAAAGTGTTAATGAATCCGCTTCTAAGGCAAAAAAAACTGCATTTCGCTTCTTTTATTGCTTACTATACCAGCATCGCCAGCATTGGAGCATTATATACCTCTCTCTCATTCAGCTATCCAGCCTTTTGTTGACGCCTGAGAATCTTTTGGTAGCTTCAGTGGAGAAAAGATTATCCGCTCTAACAAACATGGAATGCAACGTCTAATCAATATCATTTCATTTTGTTTATCAGCGCAGACGTTCGAAAGAAGTTACCCGGAATTCCTTCCTCATCAGCCGAATCTCAACAGTTTTTAGTTGCCACAGACTATTACAACATTTAGAACCTCGGCAACAAACATTTAGGCTACACTTTGAAACGACGCGCTGCTTTGCATGTTTGATAGGTGAGCAGAGATTATGGTTGATAGAGGTGAAATCTAAGATCCAGTTGACTTTCAAGCTCAGCATGGGAGGAGTAAAGCTTTACGCACTAATATTGGCAAAAGACGACGAAGATGAAGGTCAAGATGAAGACGAAGATGAAGATTCAGCCACTTGCCACGTGCGATTTTGCACATGCGGTACGCCTCCCGTTGGAGGCCAAATCTAAGAGCCAGATGACCTCCAGGCTCAGCATGGGAGGAGTAGAGCTTTACGCACTAATATTTCCAAAAGACGAGGAAGACGAACGTCAAGATGAAGTGAAGATTGAGCCACTTGCAACCCGTGATTTTGCACATGCGGCACGCCTTCGATTAGAGGTCAAATCTAAGAGACAGATGACCTCCAGGCTCAGCATGGGAGGAGTAGAGCTTTACGCACTAATATTTCCAAAAGACGAGGAAGACGAACCTGAAGCTGAAGATGAAGATTGAGCCAATTGCCCCGCGCGATTTTGCACATCGGGCACACCTCCCGTTAGAGGTAAAATCTAAGAGACAGATGACCTCCAGGCTCAGCATGGGATTAGTAGAGCTTTACACTCTAATGTTTCCAAAAGACGAGGAAGACAAAGGTCAAGATGAAGATTAAGCCACTTGACACGCGCGATTTTACACATGCGGCACGCCTCCCATTATAGGTCAATCTAAGAGCAAGATGACGTTCAGGCTCAGCATGGGAGGAGTAGAGCTTTACGCTCTAATATTTCCAAAAGACGAGGAAGACGAACGTCAAGATGAAGACGAAGATTAAGCCACTTGCCAAGCGCGATTTTGCACGTGCGGCACGCCTCCTGTTAGAGGTCAAGTCTAAGAGCCAGATGACCTTCAAGCTCAGCATCGGAGGCGTAGAGCTTCTCACTCTAAAAGCAGTATCACCGTGAAAAAAAATGCCCCTTTGCTGGTGCAAATATTATGTTTTGATGTGCGAGAACGCGCTTAGACCTCGTCACGCATAATGAACGAATATAAGTCAATTCTGAGGAGAGTACTGTGAACACATCTCACTGCTTTTATGTTCAGTTTTTCGGGTGAAGATATGTGCTGTACTTTAAGCTGGATTGAAAAATCCTGCGGAAAAGAAAGAGCATCTCTTTCCGCTGTGAAACTAAAACTGATGGCAGGACCGTTTGGATATGCTTTCAAATACTGCTGCTGCAAGAGGATTTATTCACTTGAAATTCTATTTTCAGTACAAATATTTCTCGCACTGTTCTGGTTCTTTGCGTCATCAAAAGTGCAGGGCGCAGAGCTACAGCTGAAAAAAGATTAAGTACCGCTAGCAATTGCACTTATAACGCAGTAGTTCGCTGTTGAATTAATAATCGTGGTAGTGTTTTTAAACGCCAGGAATACAATGACAGCTTCTTTTTGCAAAGTCTGCATCCCAGAGAACTCGTGGCACCTTGCGTAGTTGTGCAAACACACTCTAAGAGTGCGCGAATAATCGAAGAAACAGTGAACCATGAAATGAAAGTATTCATGTTTTCGGACTGGGAAAACGTAAACACCCTGAAAGGTACATGCACGTATACATTCGGCTTTCAGTCTACCCGTGTGTGCTCGAAAAACCCTTCCCGTTCTACACACTTTCCTCGCAGTAGTTCATTGCCGCTTATGGCGCATCATGTCGGAGCTGCGAAAGAGCTGTTTCCTCAGATAATTCGGTTTACGGCTTCGTACGGGATGCGTACTTCCTACATTCCAGGCTTCGCGATACGGTAAAGGTGTTTTACTGCTCCATACATCATAAAGCGATGGGCCGCTAGATTCGCGCGGCGTGTATTTCCGGAAGTGTGCTGCAAATACCACACTGAAAGGTATGTATCAAGCCTCTGGAAACTCAAGAAATGCGCCAGACATTTATGAGGAAGCGCCTCAGTTCCACAGAGGTGGTCAGAACTGGGACATCTCAAGACGTAGCTGGTGGTCGTAAAGCTTGATGAATGCTTTCGCCCTCCATGCAACAGATCTGGACGGGAATGTGTACATACGCTTTGTATATTAGCCAACCGAAATGTCTTAAGGGCATGGCAAATTTTCTACGCTCCAATTTATTAATTTATCACAAATGCCTTAAAACGTCGTACAGAGCTTGGAGTAAGGGGACCAAGAAAATGACAGGTATAAGAAAAACAAGCCAGACAATACACCACGAGTTCGAGGCAAACAGGGAAAACATATAGCAGGGCAAAAATAAAGGTAAAACATGATATAGGAGCAAGGTACACAATGTTTTAAGAGAAGGAATACTATTTCTGCATGAAATGGAGGGTATACAAAATGAATGGAAAGCAGTTATAATAGTAGAGGTATGATCTACTTTAAAACACACTAAAAATCAAAACATGACTCAAGACAACAGTGGTGCAAAAAAAATATTATCAGATTATGCTTAGTAAAGGAAACCGCCTGTAATTTTATTCTTGAATATGTGTGAATTTTATATACTTCCCGCGTATAAAGCTGGAATTCTCTCTTTACCCTACCAACGCCCTGAGAGAGCAGCTTTATACGATGGTAGCATATAAAATTCCCACATAATCAAGAATAAAATAACAGGCATTTTCCTTCACTAAGCGTAATATCGTGTTCTGGTTTGCATGGCAAGATTGAGGGGTCGAGAAAAACCTAATTTTCCTTAAAGAGACTCTTTTCAAAAGAGGCGGGAGAACTCTTCAATAAAATACCTAAAACGATCTCAAGGAGGTAAAAAAAAACAGACGTTTTGTTTTCAGTAGCTGTGGCGGAAACCACGCAACGGCTTAACAGTTCTGATAAGCCATAGTGACCAAATTCACCGCCACCACGATTTCAAGCAGACGGTGTCCTTAGACGTAGCCATTCAACGCACTTGAAATTGCCGCTGTTGCCATCCACGGGCCGGACATATGGTGTCAGCTGACGCAGAAAGTCTTTTCCTGTTCAAAAGTCTTTTCCACGTACACACACGAGCGTGTGTGTACGTGTTTCTCCCTACGTCTTGTGTTATTCTGACCAATGCTTTCTTGAATATGTCGCTACACCAACTGGCCCAATGTTCTGCTACATTAAGATTCATCAGTGAGTTGCGCTTACGGAATGTGTAGTCACTTGGTGTTCGCGCGGACATAAAGCATAATTTACAGTTTTAGAAAACGGGTTAACTTGTCAGCAGTGGAAATTCATGAAAGAAATATTCATGAAAGAAGGCTCCCGCATACGTAACGCCTGCGTCACTGTTCCTAAAACCAAATTTCGAAGACCATATTGCCAGCTATATTAGGCTGTTGTGCTCTCCTAGCACTCCTTTCGGGCGTACGAGAAAAACTGTTAATCACTATGACTGGCGCAGGAAAATTGAAGCCTCCGAGATGCTGGTGACAAGAAAAGAAAATGTCTGCCTTTCTTTGGAAGTAGCTGTCATTAGCATGCAATCATAACCCTATCGGAGTTGCATAGCAGATGCTTCATCGATCGTCTTCTAGTACAGGGTTCCGGTATCACTGGAGAAGGAGGCGGTAAATGCTCACTGCCAGTCGACATCAATCAATTAGCATTATGTGGAAGTTCTGGCGTTTTGAAGCAAAAAGAAAATGGCTGGAATTGACAGTGATAATGCCGCAAGGTATCGCGAATTAGCGGCGCGTATTTAAGTACGTGCTTAGGTGCCATTCCGATTACTTCTGTAACAAATTATCGAATAGTCTGGACACAGTATCGAACAGTCGGCTTGTGTCGCGACTGGATACCACGATTGATGCGGCACAAAAAATTGCACTCCCATCACATTGCTTTATTCTTGTATTTTATGTGTTTTCTGTCCTTTAGCAAACGGGGCACAATATAAGGGAATGAAGGCTGGTATTTGGCTGTTTCGAAATAGAGGATGAAGAGGGCTAGTCTAGGCTTTTTAATCCTGATAAGAACTGGGCTGCTTTCACTAAGAATCGGGCATAGCTTTCCTACATTTTGATGCTGTGTCTGATTCAGAAGATATAGGCATAAAGCCTGCCGTCCAAATATGCAGCTGTATATGCTTTTCTCTTGAGAGATATTGGTAGACTACCATTTATGATCTGTTATAACCTGCGAAATTCGTTCAAGCCCATTCCAATTCTTCTATTTATTTTACATTCTTGGTTACGATGTGCAATCATTGCTTGACCACGGTAGAGATATTTGTTTATCACTTCCAAGCCTTACTACCTTTCGCAAAATTTTGTTTCCTTCTAAGACTGTTCAAGATTAGTTTTCTACATATTAATTAGTAGACCCATCGTTCTTTGCTCTTCTGGGTCACTGACAGGCTTTACTATTCGTCCCTTTAATTATACAGCATGTCAATATGATCTGCGAATCGAAGATTACTAAGGTATTCTCTACTAATTCTTATCCCCGAGAGCTCACAATTTAGATCTGTGAATACCTCCTTTAAGCAAGCAACGAACAGCAGTCGAGAGATCGTGTATCCCGCTCTAACAACGCCTTTCCTTATTAGAATTTTGTTACTTCCTTTACGGAAGACTGTGGCCCTGTGCAGCCGTCATGATTATATTCCAGTTTTTTAAATCTTTATAGTCTACTCCTTGGCAAGAATTTTTCGGTGTGCCCTGGAGCTAAAATCCTCTATGATCTGCTAGTTATGCCATTCTACGTAGGACGTCCTGAAAGTGTTGAGTTTCCAAATAAGGTTTCAAAACGGCCGCTACGCTGCTGTATTGCAAGTATTGTGCCTGCAGCACAGTGCATGTCTGTCCTAGTGACAGTGTTGGTTCGTTGCTCGAGCGTTGTACTGTGCTGATTAAGGGAACCATACCGAAGCAAAAGAATTCGTTTGGACGTTTGGTTCGTCATTAACAATGTAAAGTGAGATATGAGTTCACTAGGTCTGATTAGATCGGCGTTGTTTGCTGCTTCCTGGCTATATAGAAGTTATTGGATATTTTTTATCGTCGTACTTTTAGCGCACGTGCGGCAAGCTGTCTTCCAAGTTAATGAAAATGAAACAGGTTGGAGGAGAGCGCCTGTCCTATCCACTGTCTGCTGTGCGTTGGTTTTTCATCAACGGTGTAGAACTTACTTCTTGAGTTTTCTCATCTCTTCCCATTCCTCTGTGCTTCATGTTGGCGCTATCTACTGCAATAATGCATTGCAAAGAAAGCGGCTGCTCAACGACTGCTTATTCAATAACTTATTCTGCCGCTCCACTTGTGATCGGTATTCCTGTTAATGACGTATAACATTCTTCGTACAAAAGTTAGCGGAAAACACAGGACACTCACAAGAAAGGTGGAGAGGACAACGCGCGTTGTCCTGTCTACCTTTCTTGTGAGTGTCTTGTGTTTTGCGATAACTTTTGTACGAAGAATAATGCACCGACTAGCCCAGCAACAAGTGTTACTTGACGTATAACATATATGAAGAAAATTCTGCCAAGCATAATTCTTTGTGGAGAATACGTATCAAGCCAGGGGAATGATAGTCACTCGAGGCAGGCTAAATAATTGGTCTGAGTAATCGGCGCAAGATTTGGGTGCTTTGCCATACAGAAAACCGAGAAATACTTTGGTAAAAAGTTCTCTATAATGCAATATAATAATTTTTTGCACTTATTGACATAGTTTCTAGTCCATGTTTAGGGGCGCTGTGAATGCTGGTATAATTAGCTTAAATATATATTTTACGTATTGAGATAGTAACTTTATTCTTTTCCTGCAAAGGAAAACCACTTTGACCAAAGCAATATCTTTTAGAGTTTACAGAAAGGCAGAATTTTATACGTAAACAGGTATAAACAACTAACATGATCGGCGAAGCAAATAGCTTATTACGCTTATTTCTTCGCCTGCAGCTGCTGGATCTAATTTCGTCTACGCAGCAGTTTCGCAGTCCTGGCGTTTGCTCAGTCGTCTAGGCTGCCATTATCGCTGCCCTTTCTTTTTCTTTTTTTGTTCAAAGAGGCTTACATATTTTGGTCTCTTGCCGAATTTCTTTTTTTTCATTTTGTGCTTAGTACAGAGTGCCACGTATCCAGTCCACAGCGCTTACCGGGACTTGACGCTGAGCACTAAGCAATATTGAATAATACATTACTAATACGTAATTAGAGCGCTTCGCATGTTACCTAAACTTTGGTAGCTCGAAAAATAACTGGATTTGAGAGGATCTACTTATGTCAGTTACTTTCGCACATCTAGCGCCTCTTTGCCTAATTGGGTCCCGGAACGGAACGAGGAGGTCGCTGCGCACTTTATAAATTCATTTCTACACTACTAGCTTTCGATGGCCCTAACAAGCTTATTGTTGCTACAATATTCAGAACAAAAAAAGAAACACAGAGTGCGATCCTCTTTCCCTCTAAAGCTTTTAAGCGAGTGGAGCTGCGCCTGCGGTAATGATTGAAATCACTTTTGCTGGAACTAATTTAGAACAAGTTCAGTGAGTACCTGTTGCTTCACTGTTGCTAAGTGAGCCACCGAACGAAAAGGCTGAGTGGGCTTTACCTCTGCATATATATAGCTGTTCCTCCGCACGGCGGGCAGCATTCGTTCAACCCTGTTGAGACGTGTAATGTGCTTGAATAAGACCTAAAATATTTCACGATTATGCTTTTCCTGCTACGCATTACGTGCGGGCGGTGGTCCCATTATGAGTGAACAGAACACTGCTTCTGTCTTAATAGTGAAGCGAAAGTGGCATGTTATGAAGTCACGTTGGGCAGCAACGTGATCCGTTTTAGAGAGTGCGGAAAAATTGCCTTTGAAGGTGATAACCTCATCACTTTCTTGAAATGCTGAAAATTGCTATGTTTCATCATAGCCTGCAATATAAAGAACTTTTTCGTGATATAAGGCCACGATAGATGTTTTGAGACAGTGGGATTTTTTGATGGTGTATTACCTCGTAGCTCCGTGCCAAGATCAGAGCGACAAGGGTTATGTTAGCCGAATGTTAGCCCTCCTTTCGTTGTGCGTATTTCATGGCGCATTGTTATTAATTGTCTCTAGTCTGAAATGAAGCTCTAAAATATACCCCCCGCTTGCTGCCATGCGTCCTGCGGAGTAACTGCGGCTCTCAAGCTAACATGCTGAAAAGTAGGTAATACGAATGGGTTTAAGTGTTTAGGTTCCTTTGTCGCCAGTTTAGGACCAGCTATAGGCCCACCAAATGTTTAGGCGTGAGTGAGGACAGATTATAAACTGAGCACACAATAACGAAGCACAAACTGTGATATAACAACTCGGTTTATTGTTACCTTATAATTTTATATCCTGCTACAGTAAAATGAGCGCATATGAAAGTCTGGTATTGCCGATATTTGTTCTGAATTCTCGCAATCTTGTGATGACGTCGTAATTGGTGCTTGATGTGTGTAAGCTGCATAAATGATGAAAGACACTGTTTTTGGTGGGCTCTGGATTAATTTCGACTTTGTGGGACTCAGTATCGTGCACTGAGTTTTCACAGTACACAAACTTTTTTTTCCATTCAGCCTTCATCGAAACGCTGGCATAAGGCTGGAGTTTCAGTCCAGAAATCTTTTACTCGGTAGTTTGAAAGTAAATCCATTTAGACACCTCTCTGGACGCTTTGTACGTTTGAGTAAACTACAAACTGAACTTTCGGCGCCAGTGTTAAGGTTTTTTTTAATGTACTCTTCAGCACTTGCTTCGCGATACTTACTCCAATCGTGAATGGAAACCAACTTGCGCCATTCATTTCACTGATCAAAGCGGAGAAAGTGTGCACGAAGCGCAGTTGGACACTTTAAGTGCCCTTGGCATATCAGCTGCCTTTCTCTGTGTAGATGTACTTCGCCTTCTGTTAACAAAAATAGACATAACCCGCGTTCCCTTCACACGAGGTATCGGTGCACAGACCATGCGGTGGTCCAAAAAGAGCCGTCACACTCCGCCAAGTACTCTGCCACATGCAATGGGACACATTCCAGTCAGACACATTCAGACACATCCAAAAGCCTACGCGGCCTTAGAGTGTCTCATGCATACTTACAGAGAAATCTGGTTGTAATGCACTTGCTCATCAAAAGGTATGCTGAGAAGATAATATTTTTAGGATGCCTTGGCTACTCTTCAGCAAAAAACGTGGACTGAATAGTAATAATACAATTTTTTCCGAGGCAAATATGATAGGAACGCTGTGATAATTTTCACATGGTCCACTCGCGGTAAATTTGTTAAATTAATACCAAGCGCTGTACTAAAACAATTTATTCAATGCAGGGTCGAGAGCATCGGCGGCTGCGGTGGCTAGATCTAGCCAAATAATAGCGCTACAGCTATTGCACCGCAGCAGAATCTACGTTTCTGGTCGAACACTAGCTTTGCTAAATGCGGAACCTCATCTTGCTCTCATGCGCTTGGTGGATGAAGCTCTCTTTAAGGAACTCGAAAAATTTGCTGGCATTTTTTCCCCAGATTTCGGGAACGTTCACTGCATGGTAACTGGTCTCTTTTCAAAGACAAACTGGAAGCCCTCACTGTTAAGTACATCCCACTTCATAGAATAACGTGCACTAAACGTTCACCATAATTCAGCGTTTCCTTGAGGCGACTGCTAAACAAGAAAAAACGCATTTTTCGATGCTGCACAGCATCTAACTCTACTGAGCGATGGAAAGCTTATTGTACTGTGTCATCACAATACAAAACTGCTCTTTTCAGCGCGAAACGCAACTTTTTTCAAAATAGCTTGCCTAGTCTACTGATTACCAACCCGCGCAAGGTCTGGACTATCTTTAACGTGAAACCAAAACAAGATATGATACTGAAAGATAACCAAGGTGCCCTGGTCCCACTAAACGAATGGTGCACATTATTAAATCGTACTTTTATGCGAAGCATATTACTTGAGCTACACTACAGCCCGTCGAGCGCGGCGGTGGAGTTAACATTGGCCTTTAGCGTGACCACGTGACACCACGTGACAACATGACGTCACAGCGGAGGAGAGATGGGCTGCCGGCTCGCGCGGTCGGCCGCGGCGGTGGAGGCTCCACATCAGAAGCGCGGCGGCTGACCATGTGACAACATGACGTCACAGCAGGGCAGCGATGGGCGGCCGGCTCGCGCGGTCGGCCGCGGCGGTGGAGGCTCCACATCAGAGGCGCTGCAGCTGACCACGTGACGCTACAGCAGCGGTATAAAGCTGAGCTTGCCGCGCTCTCCGGGCACTTACGAGGCGGCCAGGTGTTGGGATGCCGCCTAGAAGCAGGGCTGATTTGAACGAGAAGCGAAAGCTTCAGCGTGCCACAGAGACCGATGAAGAGCGGGATGAACGTCAACAAAGGAAAGCCATGTATTACCAAGCCTAGCCATCAATATGCTTCGCATCTCACTAGGCTTAACCTTAGCTAAGCCTCAGCCATTTTTTTTATATGTTTCGTAATAACTACGCCAGTTACTCTTCCCGACATGCCTACCTTTGACTTCCAATTGATGGATGCCATCACCATTGACTGGGAGGGAATTCATAAACTTATTGATAGTGCTAAAATGTCATCCTCTGCAGGCGCTGATGGTATCAGCAATAAGAATTTGAAAAGCACTATTACTTGTTCTTCACTTATTTTGTCCGAAATTTTTACTCAGTCATTGCAGGCCGGCATGCTCCCTGACGACTGGAAGGTGGGCAAGGTGGTTCCAGTACACAACTCTGGTGATCTTCACAGCCCTATAAACTACTGACCAATATCATTAACTTCTATTCCATGCAAAGTTCTTGAACATGTATTCTATTCTGCCCTTTTCTCCCCTCTATTCTGCCTTGAGTCCAATTCTTTTTTTTACGCCCCTTCAACATGGTTTTCGAAGAAATCATTCACGTGAAACACAGATAATTGCATTTACTAATGACCTTTTTGCAGCTTTGGATCGTTCTTCGATTGTTGATTGCATATTCATTGACTTTGCTAAAGCCTTCGATACCGTGTCTCACCCTCTTCTACTTCTCAAACTCAGCAAACTAAGCATAGATTGTGATGTATTAAAATGGATTGAATGTTTTTTCGCCGCTCGCACTCAGTATGTAACAGTTAATGTCCATAATTCTAATCTTTCTTCAGTAACATCAGGCGTTCCTCAAGGATCTGTTATAGGACCTTTACTTTTCCTAATCTATATTAATGATCTTCCTGATCTCATAACATCATCTATCAGGTTGTGCGCTGACGACTGTGTAATATACAGAGAAATTTGCAACCCATCCGATACCTTGGTTCTTTAGTCTGACATTAATAACATTTCTGCTTGGTGCGACACTTCGCTAAAGAAGCTTAATGTATCTAAATGTAAAGCAGTGAAAGTAACATGAATACCGTACAATGCTAACCCGCATCCATATATTCTAAATGACTCCCCCTTTTCTTTTGTTTTTTCATATAAGTATCTTGGCGTGTACATTACCAATGACCTCTCATGGAAAACGAATATCGAACACATAACTAATAACGCTAATCGCATCCTTGGTTTCCTTCGCCGTAACTTTTCACTTGCTTCGGTTAGTTTATAACAACTTCTGTACAAAACGGTCGTCTGATCTAAAATAGAATATGCGTCTTCCGTATGGGACTCTAACCTTAAGTCACTGATTAATACTTTAGAACCAATACATACTCGTTCAGCCCGTTTTATTTTGTCTAACTACTCGCGTTCGTCTAGCGTCACACTCATAAGAGAACTCTGACCTTCCAGATCTTTCACTGCGGCGTCATCTTTCTAGACTTTTCACTTTCCAAAAAATATATTACACAAATCAGTCGCTAAAACAAAGTCATTTCACTGTTCCAAGTTATGTATCATCTCGTATTGATCAGCGACTCAAAGTGAGTGTTTCAAGTTGCAGAACCAACCAGTATTTTATTCTTTCCTACCCAAGACCAGCTCAGACTGGAACCACTTGCCCGCCAGCATCGTCTCCATCTCTGAACTGGAAGCTTTTAAATCTGCTCTTCTTCATCACCTATGTTAACAACTGTGGTTGGTTTATGGGTTTAACGTCCCAAAGCGACTAAGGCTATCAGAGACGCCGTAGTGGAGGGCTCCGGAAATTTCGACCACCTGGGGTTCTTTAACGTGCACTGACATCGCACACTACACGGGCCTCTAGAATTTCTCCTCCAAAGAAATTGAACCGCCGTGGCCGGGATCGAACCCGCGTCTTTCGGGTCAGCAGCCGAGCACCGTAACGACTGAGCCACTGCGGCGGCTATGTTAACAACTCTCCTTATTGTATTTGGTTTTGTATAAGTATACTTACCACTCCTATCTGTAACGCCCCAACGGCCCTGATAGTAAATGAATAAATAAATAAACATCAAGATATCCGTTTGTTCAAGCAGGTGCTGGATCAATCGTTCTAATCTCTGCTGTCCTGGGGGCAGGAAAAGGAGGTGAAATAATTGATATAAAGAAGGGGTAAAATAATCCAGTCTTACTCTGCAGCTTTATCTAGGAAGGATTGCTTTTCCACGAAATCAGTAGCCCCGGCATTGTTCTGTGGAAATCACTCTCGCTATTTCTGCTTACATTGCGAACGCCACCACAGCTCAACCAACAAAGTAATAAGCAAAAACAAAATAAATACAATAAACAGGCCGTTAGCTGCGCATGCAGAGAACTACTTGCAAGGAGACATAGCTAGGCTTAGGAATCCTCTTTCCGGCCACACCGCAACCACAGAACCGGACAGGCTGACAAGGCAGGAGCGAGAGGTATCAGAGAGAAGAAGGAGTGGGACACGGGACATCTTCCGTCTTTATTGGGCACTCACAATACAGGTGTCATATTCCATGCAAGCAATGAGACGCGGGACCGCAAGAAAGCTACGCGTATTGAGGATACAGCTTCAGCGTATTACCCGTATGTGTCCAAGGCGTTTGTACAGATGGGACTTTACCACGTAAGCAAAGGAGCCCAACTGCAGAAACACGAGCCCGGGCGAAGACAATCTGGAAGAATTAGCGCACAGTACATGGCAGGAAGTATCCCATCGCTTTGCTCAAGATCGACAGCGAACTCGGAGTTCGGAGGAAGTAGCGTGGTTTTCACAAAATACGTAGACGTTGCCCAATACCTGTATGATTTCGAACCTTGGGCGCCTCGATTCATGGTTCATTTGTTATTTTTCACTCTATTCCTTGGTAGATTAATGAGGCGGCTACGTGGCAAAGAGATTTAGTGGAGGGGAGAGGGAGGAAGACGTCGAGGGCAGACATATAATCTTCGCGTTGGCAACCCTGACATTAGTGAAAGAAATATAGGTATTTAGAGGGGTATGAGATAAATGAAGTTAAAAACCTAGTTGCGCCGGTCACAACATGCCCAGTTTTCGCAGTGCCCTGTGTTCACAAACTAAGAAACGAAATAGATACAGGCACAACTTAACCATAGAATATCAACTCTACCGAAGGAGCATCGATTCTTTAGAAATATATCGATGGCGCTGTGGTTTTCATTTTTTCTTGCGATTCGCGAATCTTTCGTTATGGATCCTACCAGTGCTGCTGGTGAATGAAAGGGCGCTGATGCGGTTGTCATATAATACTTTGAAAATACCTTGGAAATTCTCTCTGAGGTTTTGGATTCTCAATATTGCAAGACAAACTGCGCTGGCAGAGCTATGACGGCAGCCGTGTCTTTTTTTAATGAAGTGCAATGGTTTTTTTTCTGGTGTTCATTTTCTATCAAGTTCGCGTAATGTATTTGCTTCCGAATAATCGAGCACTTTTGTACAGCGGCCCATTTCACGTCCAAAAAATCTGCGCCTGTACTTTACCTCCAATTTCCGTTTCATAGAAGTCTTGTCATAGAATCCGATAAAATTTAACAGTGCTGCGAAAGAGACTTTTTGGCAAGTTTGACATACTCGGGAAATGGAACAAATGTTTGCCGTAGCTCTCGATCCAGCTCCGATGTTTTTATTCTTCCTAACATGTGATTACGAACTCTGACATCGCTCAAGAAAATAAATGCAGTTAAAACCATTGTTATGCGCCTGGTCTTCCTAGCGTGTTCACGAGGGATGGGACCTCTTCCGTGGAGTAGTGCAGTAGCCCCTGTCGACCTCTCACTCAGATGGAGCCAATGAGCTCTTATCTTATTTTACTTAACCATCCGACAGCATCGCTTCATTGCCAGCACTGTAAAAACGATTTTTGTTATTTTGAAGTGTGTTTCAATGAAAACAGCTGGAACATTTGCTTATAGCCTTTGTGCAGAGTTTCTGCGCGCAAATTAAGTAGGGACATCTCTCAGCTACCATTACCTCCTATACTTCACCTCCGAGAGGTGAAACGCCTTGCAAAACAGGTTTTTAAAACAGAAAGAGCAGGCACGCGTGGACTGTTCCTCCTTTTTCAATACTTCATTGCTAGAAGTCAGTTTAAAATTTAGTGCTTTAGGGAACCCTGGTATTCTACGAGAACTACAAATAAAATTATCTGGTCATAGATCGCGTATCAAGTTATAACATGGCTGTGCTTCATAAATTAATTGACTAAATATTTTTGTGGTTTTCACTTAATATTAGATTTACAGGGTCTAGCATTCTCTCACTCTGAGCCCACATGGCTGCGTAACCAGAGAAAAGAAAGAGCTTTGGTTGAAAAGTGCTCACTTGTTATAAAAACTGTTAACCCTCACTTCAGACGACTGGCGCAGTGAAGTTTATTATGCGGTCAGGTTAGAGTCTGAGCGAGGTTGATGCACGGAGGATGTGTCTGTTCTTTGGAAAGGAAGCAAAGCCGCTTGAAACTGGCGGCTTGCGTTTAGCTTTGTTTATTCTTCAACACTTTGTGTATGAACACGACGCATCTTAGTGTTTTATAGTGCTTAGACTGAGAGAACATATTGCGGAGTCGTAGGACCTTCCGACAAGTATTTGCCGTCAGTGTTGCTTCACCCAAACGTTGGGATCTTCTTGTTTTATTTTGGAGTAAAGGTGCACTACCAATTGCTTTCCGTTTAACGCAGGATCCTGAGCGTAAAGTTCTCTCCGGTTGAAAAAAAGAACACAAGAGCAACAACCTCGCATCGCTGCATCGCCGTTCCAAACAAACTATGTCTAACACGTTGTGCCACTAGGACGCCTTACTTGGAGGGAGGTTTCTCGATATCTGGAATTGGCTAGCGGGCAGGCCAAGACATAGTGCTTAAAAAAAACCGGCGAAGCGTGTATTTTGGTCTCTAAAAGCTCTCCCACGGATCTTTCGCGGTAAAGTTACAGTCGAGTGTTTTTCGGCGGGCAACTACCCTATGAAGTCTCAAATGCGTGTTTTGGGCTGTTTGTCCTGAACTCTACCGGGCGCGGTTTTGAGAGCCGGTGAAGCCAAACAAATCATGCTCCATATTTCTTCCCAGAAGCTATGCTTACTGCAAATAACCCTTAAACGTGCGGCTGCCCTTTAAAGAGACTTGCCATGAAAAGAGACATCGTGCTGCATCACTAATGGGGCTTATCTGTCAGTGTTTCTCCAGGATTTTCGCGCACGCTCGACAAGTAGGACGTACTGTTCGCGAGGCAAAGTCATGTGGTTCTCAAAAAAGCAAGGGTCTGCGTGGACACAGGATGGAACTCTCTCCCTCTTTTGTGTCCTTCCCTTTTTTGCTTTGTATTTGTTCTTTCGTTAGTTCTTTCTTTTGTTATTTCTCTCTTTCTTTCTTTCTTTCAGCCTTTCATTATTTGAATTTCTTGCCCCTTCCTTCTCTTTACCACTTCTTTCCTTGTCACTGTCTTGAAACCTTTCTTTCTTTTTCACCTTCTTCCTGTCATCCTTTCATCCTTACTTTCCTTGTCTCTGCCTTCCGCGTTTCTTTTGTACACTTATCTCTTCCTTCCTATCTTCCTGTCTTTCATGCTTCAATTATATATCTCGTTTCCTTACTTCCTTGAAACCTTTCAATTTGCTGCCGCCAAATCTTTAACTGGCTCGGGCATTGCATTGATAAATGCACCTTGTAAAAGGTTGATTTTGGCTAAACCGCTAGCATATTCATGCTGTCATTTGACGCGTGAGGTGGCATTTGGAGGTCTTTTTTTCACGTTATATTCTAGTGGAGTACTTGCCTGCTTGGATAAAATTATAAATCCGAATCGTCCGCATCCACGTAGAGCCAAAACAAGCGGCATAGGCAGCATTTTTTCTGGTGCAAATGGCCTCCTGTTCTGGGTAAACTACCCCCTCTTTCGTGGCGGACAAGTCGTTTACCCTGAGTCAGCGCAAATGCGCCACCAGAACCATTGCTGCGTATTCCGTTTGTTTCGGAACTTCGTAGTGGCAGACGAAGAATATTAAGGTGGAACCCTTTAATGCCTCATCGTTGTAAGCAGGAGTTGTCGACAGAAATGTCACGCTTTTCAATTGGTCTAAGTGTTCGTGACGTCAAAGTGCGCGAATTTCAAACGGGGCCAATTGTACTTTGGCTAGTAACCCTGCAACCAATTAAACGGATGGTATAGTGATGCTCCAAGTAAAATAAATAAATCAATAAATAACACCCAGGAGCCAATTAGTCGAGTTGGAGAATCGAACCAGGGTCTCCGGAGTGCCAGACGAGCACGCTATCCACTCCCCCATGTCACTTCTTCTTTTTGTCTTTATTGCCTGTTCGCCATACAAGCTCGATGGTTTGGAATGAACAAGGGCGCGTCTAGTGAATACGGTTTCTTCGTTCACTCCCATCTTCCTCCCTTCTCTGACGGTAAATTCCAGAAAAAAAAACAACGAAAATTAAAAAAAGGAAAAAATAATCACAAATAAAAAGAAAAAGTTAAAAAATTAAACAGACAGAAAACAAAGCAAAGCAGTGCGCTAGGAAAGGCTGTCGCGTTGCCGCTCTTCAGAGAGCCAAAGTGCGCCCTGAATTTTTCTTGTAACTTTGAACTTAACACGCAAGTACTCCACTCAAACATTATATGAACAAAAAGGAACCAATAAAAGGCATCTCACGCGTCAAATTGCACGATGAATATGCGAGTGGTGTAGCCGAAAAGAACCTTTTAAAAGGTGCATTTCGCGATGCAACACCCTAGCCAGTTAGAAATTTGGTCGGCTGTGCTACAACGGGGCAGTAAGCACAAGCATTGCTTTATGAAGAGCCTCCCGAAAGAAGTGAGCGCTAAAGATATATTTATTGTTGGGATTATCGTTTACGAATTACTAACGCCTGTACAATTGTATGTAAATTCAAGATGAAGAATATTAAAGTTTTCGCGACCATGTACTTCCTCAGGAAGAGCTGGCATAGCACATGAGGTCAATTTTTTTTAATTATATTCTACCTGCCGTCGCAGATGGTTCGACATTTACATCTTTCTGCCTTGAAATTTTTCACTAACCTGCCTTCACGCCCAAACTTCGATGTAATTTCAATTTCATAGCTTTGTACACCACTCGTACAATTGTCCATGTTTATACCTAGCGGCCCCTAACACAAAGTGAATCATTAAAATTGCTGCCCATTAACCCACTTAGTAGTAGTAGAACTAGTAGACCTTTATTCGGCCATAATTAACAGACCAAGCACGTCTACCGCCTAGGCGACCAGAAGTCATTGTTTTTCCTCCCCTTCAGCGCCAAGCCAGTCGAGCTAGGTTGTGATGGATAGACAAGGTACCGCATGAAAATCTCACCGTATGCCTGGATCTTTCTGGATAAACTTTGTTGTGCGTGTTTGCCTCTAGAACTTGCGGTGCGCAATTGAAATTCACCTTGTTTCATTTCTAACTGACTATTCTATTCTCACAGTTTAATGGACTAACCTATTCTGACAGTTTGGTTGTCACAAGTATATATCAGGAGCGAAGAGCGGGCTCCCTTATCGGCGACACTAAATGCAGAAGGCAATGAATTTTCATTTTTTTTTTACTTTACCGTATTCACATTCGCCATTGAGTAATGCTTCAATAGAACTTCATTACCAACGGCCGTTTTTGGACGAGTTCGGGGAACAAGCAGAGGCGAAAATAGTAGCACAACTTTATAGTTTCTTGAAACATCTTGCTTGTTTGCCTGTTTTATTGCTGTCAGTTGGGCCTCCGCCGTCTAATGCTCGACTGCAGTATGCCCCCTGCGCAGCAAGCGCGCCTTCTAATAATGACATCTCGCGTTCGTCCCTTTGTAGACGGGAAAAGTTTGACGGTGATTAATCAGACACGACGCCGCCGCAGCTGCCAGCATTGTTGTCGGAACGAACAAGGTGGGTGCATTTACGCGGCAGTCAAGGGAAATCTGCGACGATAGACGAGTGAAGGGACACACAGAGAGAGAAAGCGACTCTTGCGCAACGTCGGAATATTCTGGCAGGTAGTCGCTCATTACCGATAGCGGTGTTTTGTGGGGTTATGGTTCTCATGGTGCATGTAATTTTTCTGCTGGCCTGATTTGTGCTAGTTTCTGTGCGCGAGACCGCTCTTATCGCCCAGTCTATGCGAATGTTAATGACAGCGGGCCCGAAATACTCTACTAACTGCGTTAGCTCAGCGCATAGTTATAGTTATTAGGTGCACTGGACGCAAAAAACAAAATCACAATTTGTTGCATATATTCCATACCCCTTGTGTATAATTCCCGAACAGTAAAAAGACGTCCTGCAACATGCCGGTTGCTGTGTACTAAGAAAACAATCCCCCAAAATTAATTGCTAAGAGTTTGTACTAGAGTAATGCCTTGCTTGCATTTAACCTGGATGAGGCATTAATTACAGTACAAGGTAAATACCAGAAAATACATTATTCGCTGGCTTTGGACCCAACCGTTACTGAAAATAATTCTTCTGACCGAAAGGCAGCAAAATAGAGATGGGGCGATTATCATCTTGCCTACAGCGTGGCGACCTCCGGACATACCAAGAAGCTGTGGTTTGTCTGTTCAAAACTCTATCGACTTCTTCACACTAAGCAAGATATTACGAGAACAACGTTCTTTCCCTCCCTCTGCCGTTATATTCAGTTCTTAGCATATTTTCACGGCACACTTTCCAAACACCTGAACAAACACTACATTAGTAAAACTAAAGATGATCTTGAACTAGTAGCGACTTTTGTTGCATGTACTTTAAGACTATTAGGAGCACGACACAACGCGACGTATATACCGAAACTAGGCAATCCTCACCTGCTACAAGAGAAAGTTGGACAGCTCTTCTAGGACGCTGCGCTTCCAATGCTGGACACACCACTCTAAAATGAAATCAGGATTTCCTATATTTCATTGCACACTTACTCTATTACGTTTATACATTGAAGAAGGGAAATAAGTTGGGCAAGTTGGTAACCATTCATGATGGGTTCCAAAGCGCGACAAGACGGAGACGAAAGGAAAAGAACACACACGACAAGCGCTTACTGGCGACAAAAAACGTTTATTGCAAAGCTGGGAATAAATAGGGGTCACAGAAAACACAAAGAACCATACAATAACAAGACAGAAAAAGATTATCCGTTAATATCTAAAAACGAACGTTCCTTCTCCGACAGCAAAATTGAAGGCTCACTGACACAGCCCTTTGTCTTACCAGTATGATATGCTTCAATGATTTCCCTAGTCTTCTGGTCGTGATGCGAAAAGATCACTGTCGTTAGATCCAATTGGGCTTGGCAGGACATCTTGTTCCCTGTGCTTACGCACATGACTTGCCAGGTGCGTACCTGTGCCACTTCCTAAAGCCCGGCGATGTTCTGCGAGGCGCGTGTTATAGCATCGACCAGTCTGGCCGATATATACAGCTTTCCATGACGCGGGAATCATGTACACCACGTTCCTTTTGCATGCGACATAGGGGTTTTCGTGCCTGATTGCACATTTTTTGCCCGCACCAGCATTTCGCTTTGAGGCCTTTTCTTCTACCGCACGACAAATCCTGTTCAGTTTATTTGGTGCTGAAAATACAACATCGACACCGTAACGAGCAGCAACCTTTTTTAGTCCATGAACAGTGCGATGAATATACGGTAGAACGGCCAACTTCTTTCGCTGCCTGTCCTTAGCTTGGCCGGTGGGGCTTTTTATGTGAATGGCCATGTTTTCGCACGACCGGGATATCACATGTCGAGGGTAGCCAGCGGACATAAGGCGTGAAATCTGCGCATCCAGGCTGTCTTTCGTCTTATGATGGCAGGTCTTGAACAGAGCCGCTCTAATCGTGGACTGAGCAATCCCATTTTTTACCAGTTTTTAGTGGCCCGAGCTAAAGTGCAGCAGAGGTTTAGCGGATGTTGGGTTGTACTGCCAGCACACATGGTCTTCCTTAAAGTGGAGGCGCAGGTCTAAAAACTGTAGCACACCATCCTCAGGAACCTCAAAGGTAAAATTGAGCCCGAATGACCTTTCCTTGAAAATCTTTAGGATGTCCACAAGCAGGCGGGTGAACGCATTTTTATCCGTGAAAAGGACGTAATCGTCACCGTACCTAAACACCTTTAACGACATTCCACTGATGTCCGGTTCGATAGCTTAATGTCGAGTTTGATAGCTTGGTTCGATAGCGTGTGGCCCCAGTCCTAAGCGGCATCTTTTTGTCCAGGATCGATTAAACTTATTATGTTATGTATTTTTTCAGGCACACTGAAGTCACGAGGGACTTAGTATGAGGGGGTGGATTCAGTCAAATGCAGAGGCCTAGAGGAGTTTGCTTCTCAATTCTGTACAGTGGGCTCTTGTAGCGTTCCTGGGAGTCCGAACTTTTTCAAGAGTGAGCACGAGCAAAATTGGGCCAAAAAATCACAGAGATGTGTGAATGTACTAAACTGTGTGCTATCATGGCTCTGGAGTTCTCTTTTTGTTTACAAATATGCTGCAGCTAAAAGGCTCTGCTTCTGCTAGTAGATGAGCGTGGTCATGTATACGTGTTTGACTTTTATATAATCTTTAATGACGGGCTTGAAATGACCACGCTGCTTAAGCCAGTATCTCCAGCATTCGACAGCGCAAATACGCGAAATGAGGGTGCCTGATGGTGACTTGTAAATTTATATCGTTCGCATGGACAGTGGTGTTTAGAGTTACGAGGCTAACAAGGCGTCATCCGTTTCCGCACTGCACTCTAACGTATCTAGTCGGACGACACGCACACTGCGCCCTTTGATTAAGGAAACATATCATATTAGGCAATGACTCGCACAAAGCGAAATTTTCACTGCAAAAGTGACTTACAGGTAACGCCAATTTCGCTCTCTATTTTTTGGCTTCATGCTCCCTCCCGTGCTGCACGGTCAGAGTAACCGAAATTACCGCAATGTCATTTACATCGCTTTGTCATTTTTCTTGAAGCATTGTAAGTGGCAGACACAGGAGACATGCAATTTCCGCTAAAACACGTAGTATCCAAACTCTGTCAAAGAAAGCATATGGCAACCGCACCTTGCTAGCAGACACCTATGAAGCGGAGATATGGAAGTTTACAAAAAGCTATGAAGTATGCGAAGACGGCTCAGCTGCATATGAAAACGGAAATGACATGTTTGACATTAGCAAACGACAAGCCAGCAGAGCAGGTCACAGAAAAACGACAGTTATTGATATTTAAACACAAATTAAGAAGAAAAAGGAGGCATGCACTGGGCATGAACACAGTGAGGGCAAAATGGCCGATTGTGTGCAAGGGCAATAGAATAGATAGCAAAAAAAAAGCAAAAATAGCAGGAGATGACGAGCACAGGTGCATGGGTGATATTTGGAAGTTTACTGGATAAAAGGGGACACAGCTGGCAGAGAAAAGAGTTAATTAAAGATATATAGGATGTGCCGCCATGTTGCAGTGGACGAATTTGAGCTGATGGTGATGATAATGAAAATTCGAAATCTGTTTCCACACACGGCGATACCCCTAAAAGCAAGTCTGCCCCGTCAAGAAGCCGCACGTGCTCAAATGGGACGATCTACGAGATCATGTACACACGCACTGGGGCTTCTAAGACTATTTGGAGCTACTAACGCCACCTGAGGCCGCTTCTAAATTACAAGTCGCACTGTAAACCCACCGGGAGCAATGTTATCTCTCTCAACGTGCTAGATAAATTGACATCGAGTTCCCAGTTATTTCACTCATAACGAGACGCCGCATCGAGCACAGACAAGAACAGTGAACTCCGTTTAGCCTCACCAGCACTGTAGTGTCGAAAGGGCAGGTAACCTCCAGACTGGCACAGCTGCATACTGGATTGTGTAAGGCGTCCAGTGGTCTGGGTCCGTCTGTTCGCAAGTTTCGAAACAGTTAATTTTGGGGGACGTCTGTCCCCGGAGCGCAAGCTGTTCTGAAAGACTGACGGCTGTGAAAACACCGTTCTCAATACCGGAGCTCGTAAAACGATGGAAACTCGTGAATTGCGCACTGTACAGACAGAAAGCACAACAAAAAGTCTTCCTCGGTCCTTATTGCCTACGAATGCTTCTAAGAGCATTCACCCACCTCCACCTCCACTTCGTTACTATAGACGACAAATTTAGGATAGATGCTAGTACTCGCACAAACGAGAACTACCAAATGACTGCGTGGTGGCAACACTGCAGGATATTTCTCAACTCCCGAAGTGAAAAATACTCAGCGATACTTTGGAATAAATACTTCAAACAATCTTGAACTTCTATTTCAGTTCTGGGTTCATCCAATGCAAATGGGATAAACTTCTGCTACTGTATTGTAGTGCTTTGTATTGTTGTAGAAATTCTAGTTACGACCACGTCAGCGCAGTGACAAGGGGGTTGATGACAAAGCGGGGCTTTCAGTAACTATGACGCTAGACGAACACACAGATGCATTCAACTATTTCACAGCAAACTTCGAAACGGCTGTTATTTTACAATATATAAACCGATCAACTTTTCGTTTAGGCTTGTGAAAAATGGTCACTTTTTCTAGGATTAGACAATGCGCCAGATGCTCTTTAAAAAATACGAACCAGAACTTACAAACTGTGGCTTTTCAGTTTTAACCAAACGGAATATAAGATATTGTTTTAGTTGTAGCACCGCTTACTTCCCTGCGGTTTCTATTTTTGAGAACTGCTATGAGGTCAGAATACTTCCGAGATATCTTTACATTCGAAGAGCAGTCACTGCGAGCAAAAGTGCCCCTGGCGCAATGGAAAAAAAAAACGTGCTGCATCTACAGTACCCACATTTTTATCTCAATTTAAAACAAATCACTGAAAGAAACAAAACAAGTATGCACCTAGCACAAAGGACACAATAGTAAAGAAAAAAAAACTTGATTAGATGTTGACACGCAATGGAATGGAAGATTTATCTTGTTTTATTCAGCAGAAAAAGGCTTGAGCGTATTTCTCACAGAGAAAAAAGACACGCTGGAAGTGCGCACAGCACGTCAAACAGTGAACACTCACGGCAAATTGAGGCCTTGCGGTAGCAGAACGATAGCAGGATTCTAACAGTTTTTATATTAGGTGTTGGAAAATTCTACTATCTATATACCGCCACTACAAGGCTTCGGAAGAAGCGCAAGAAACGCTGCTATTCTTTAATAACGAAGAGTAAAATAGAGTTTTGGTGCCTTTCAGCAAAGGCATTATGGCGCGCAACTCGCATGACTGTGGCCTAATAGCCATGAAGAAGTCGCGTGTGCTGTAGCTAGCCTCTATTGATAAAATTAATTTGCAGGTTTATAAATCCATATTGTTGAATACTTCATGACGTAAGCACCGATATACATTTTCTGCTTGAACTTCAGCTTCTTTGCTACGTGATAGAGAACTAGGTGACGTAAACTGAGGAGCAAGAAATGTTCACATTGTAACGATTTTCTTAAGTTCAAAGGAAGTCATTAGCACGCAGCATTCTTTTTAGGCGAAAAATTTATTTGCGTTCTAGCCATATGCCAGTAACTACCGCAAGTCTAACGAGCTTTTGAATGTATTCACTTATTTTGGTGGGAATAGGTGAAATTTATACGAACTTCAAAAACCATTAGTGAGGCTCTGGTCGGCAGCTTAGTGCGATAACCTTGACTATACTTTCTAACAAGTGAGCTTTCTTTTTATTGATCCATCTTTCATAAGAAAAGAAAAGACAGGTATTCGTCCGTTGTGGGCTTCAGTGCAAGAATTTTCTGTCTCAGACAACTCTAAAAACAACATGAGGCAACTGAAGCATATTAAAATGCAATAAAACGACTCTTGGTGCTCTAGAAGGTTTGCACAATATGGACAAACCGCCGTCTTGCTCATTGGGGAATTACTATCTATTTAACACTACCTCTAGCCGCAGCATGCTTCGAATTAAATTTTGCTGTGCAAGATACAATCATTATATTAAGGGGATCTGCAAATCTTGGCGGCGCCAGCAAATTGAGGTTTCCCTAATATGGTAGGCTCGCTGGATAAAAGAAAAAAATATTTACAGCTTATTTCTGCACAGAACTTGATGTAACAGCGCAGAACATAGACGGGGCATGAGAAGAGGAGCACACACAACGGATGCTGTTTATTCTTTTGTATTCCTATATTTTTCTCACATTTTCAAACTAAATTCCAATTTTCCCTTTTTCGTTCGTACTTCGAGCGACTGAATTTTCTCCTTTGATTCTGAAAGGGTTGGGGAAACGAATGATAATAAGTCCGTCCCTCTAAACAGCATGATGGTGTGGACTGGCACAACAGATGAACAAAGGATGTACGAGGCCGGTTTGCATAACATTATGCTAGTAAAGCAGTGTTTGTGTGCTTTGTCCTGTGAACTGTTCAGCTGCACACAAACCCCTTTACAAACTGATCATACGCTAGCCTACAGTATGCCGAATTCGCGCTTGAACACCATTGCAGTTTTATGTGATTCAATCATATTAACCGAAAAAGGTTTTTATGAGCTGAACAATTGTTGGATGCTTAGTAGATTTTGTTTCCCGCTTCTTTAATCTCATCGGTCTGCGGGTTTACCCCATCCGGTTAACAAATATGCCGCCATTGTGGTTTCAAGTCGTCAGCAAGTATTCCGTAAAAATTCATTTTTTCAGCCATCCTCGTTTTTCTTCCATATTAGTTTTCTCCCAACAAAGTTAGTGCCTTAATGTTCGTCCCGAGGGAATATTGAACCCACAGACCATTTGATCTTCTCCTAAGGCGGTTTCAAGGCAGAGAATTAAGTATTTGCAAATTCCCCTCGCTCAATTAGGGCTGTCATTTACTATTCCCGTCCCCCTCGCCTTCTGTGAAACCGTGAAATGGCATGCCCTTAAGCTGGTGTGTGAGCTTCCTCACAGGCATATTATCGAGACCGTGAGATTTATGTGTTGATTCATCTTTCTCTTTACTTTTGTCTCAAAATTTGTTTATAATTATTACTATTTATTTAATTTTCTTAACCTTACCTCCTTGTTTCCTACACTATCATTCCAATCTCATCAAAATATCTCAAAATTCATTATTCAATCGCTTTCCCATATACCTCAATATTTATTTAAAAGCCGCTTGAGATAAGCCTGGATGAATTTTTCTACTGCTTGGATTTGCACCGAGCCCTGGGGAAATCCCCATCGCGGGTATGTGCCATCGCTTGAAAGGCAACAACTGCTATATTCCTAGTTCGTAGAGGACCGCTAAATGTCTGTTTCTCCTTAGGCCCTGTCACCACCAGCGTGTGTTTGCACATGTGCACTTACTAGGTTTGTCGCAGCAGATGCCCTTCGGTGTAATTGAGCACATGAGAGCGGAAGTAGGCCGACTCTGCGCAGGAGGAAAGGTGAGGCTTTCGATAGCCTGCTGCGTAAAGACCGGACCGATAAAAATATGTTCCGTGCCTTAGCTCCCGCCCTCTTCATTCTTAGTTCTTCCTCCTTATGCTTATGTATTACACCGTCGGTCAGCCTCCTACCCATGCGCCGTGTCTTTCTGACTGGCGTCTTCCCAGTTCCCTCCATGCCGACACATGGCAGGTTGTGCAAAGGTGCATCGACTCGGCGTCGGTGGTTCTTCGGCAGCTGTCGGAAGCTAATTAACGCAGCTCATTAGCGACGCCGGAGCAAGTCTTTCAGTGGTCACGTATTCTTTTCAGCATGGCGCACTTCTCGAAGACAGATGGACCTGTCAGCAGCTTACAGAGGCATCGATCGAGTATCTATTGGAAAGACCAGAGAGTGTCGTGCCTAGTACTTCGCGGAATGAATGGGGGCTGAATTGAACGCTTATGAAGTCGTGTTTCGGAGCAAAGGGACAAGTAGTACTTCTGAACGCTTTGGCTATTGAGAGAGACGAAATCTGAAGAAAACATGACACACGCCGTCGGCACTTACAAAACAATGAGAGAGCCTGAACAGCACTCCAGAAAAGAAGTTGAGGATAGAGGCGCAGCTTTTAATAAAATATTATCCCAGAATGTTGGCCGTTCACGAAGTGTACAGAAAGGTATGTATCTGAGGAATAGTGCATTGAATATATATTGTACGTGTTAAGAAAGTCGAAAATAATATCAAACGACGTATTTTCATTCCTGCGTAAGATAATAGTTGCCTTATTCGCATTGGTTTTATAATTTTTATGCTTTAATTTTTCTCGATAAATCGTGCGCCTGAAATCATGACTTTTCTTCCGATAACCTGGCGACGGGAGCTCAAAGAACACTTGGAATACAAAGAGTTAAAGCGAGAAAGACGACGAGTCAATCCAGCCTTGATGCGAAACTTTTTGAAGCGTGGCGAGCAACCGTTTCATGGCAGTCTAACTTGAAGTTCCTTTTACTTTTCAGTTGAATGAAATTGAGTGAAATGATAATTTTAAACGGAAGGTTTCAAGAGTTAGATTGCCTTATAGCGCAGTGCTATCGACTGCGAAGCTTAGGCAATGTACCGCCTGTGACTTCAGCAAAAAAAAATAAATGAAAAACGTGCTTTCTTGAACGGTATAATCTGCTCCGAGGATACTTTTACTTTATATAATTGCTGGTTTTGGACTCCAAATCTTCTGCTCGTTAAAAAAAAACCTATAAGATGCATAAGTTTGTTTCGGCGTACTCCGGAGCGTTTTTTGCATCATGTGGGGCTTTTCTGGTTTGGATTATCGCCGTGTAGTGAAAAAAATACACAGATAATAAGCCAAGAAGGGGAAACCAGACTTGAACTAAAGTTTAGGAGATTCGAGCCGTAAAAAGTATAAAGCAAAGCGGCATCTCACTGCTGCGTAAGCCTTGGAGACATAGATCTTGGACGGTTTCAATTTTAAGCCTTTTATCCGGTTAGTTTTGCTTCCTTTAGATTTTATGCGGACTTTCTAGACAAATCCATTCTTGCTAGAAATCTCCTTTCCTTTCCCTTATTGTATTCTTGTCGCACGAATTTTATGTGCATGAGCCATCATGATGCGCCTTCGAAAAGAGAACGAAGACAGAGCCATGAACCCATGGAATGATACGAAGCAATTAATATTTGGGATACTATATGTAAACTATTACTATTTTATACAACGGTTGAATTTCTTTGGAGGAGAAATTCTAGAGGCCCATGTACTTTGCGATGTCAGTGCACGTTAAAGAACCCCAGGTGGTCGAAATTTCCCGAGCCCTCCACTACGGCGTCTCTCATAGCCTTAGTTGCTTTGGGACGTTAAACCCCATAAACCAAACCAAACCAGTTTATATTATTATATTCATTTATTATATTTATTATATTATTATATTTATTATGATGAATGCAATACTAATATAAATATAAATATAATATTATATTTATTTACCATAGTGTTTATATAATAAACGATACTATTAATATGCTGAAGGATATATAAATATAACAAGGATATAACAATAAATTGTACCTCTCTGAAGCAAACCTCCAAGAACCAAAATACACCTTACGTAAACACACAAGAAGAATACCGCTCACTAGGACCAATTATGGCAGACAGATCTTACATTTCCAAGTTCCTTATTTGCTGAATTACATAGGAGAAGAAATTAAATTCGAAAAACCGGAGTTTAAGAAATATGTCAAATCGTATTTGTTAAAAAAACCCATTTCTTTTCTTCAATAAGACATTGTTGCATTCATTAATTTTCGGTGTAAATAAGGTGTATATATATTATCAGAGTACGGTGTGCTATGTGTCTGTAATCTGTGTGTCTGTGTGTTTGCAATTACATGAGTTTTGCAGAGTGCCGAGATGTGCATTTAGCGTTTCTTTTTTCCCTTAAATTCTACTAAGTGTAGTCTAATCCCGTATATATATGTTCACTTTTATGTGTTGAAATATTTATATGTTCAAATGTGTTTTTTTGTAATTGAAAGCTGTTTCCCTGTCTATCTTTTCTTTTTATTAAGTGTGCACTGAAATGCCGAATTGTGCTACCTGGGGCAGGAGCCTTTGTCAGGCTATGAGCCTTTAGCTCCTGCTCCTTTTTCTCTGTTGTGAGAAAATAAAATGAAATAAAGAAGAAAGAGGAAATATATGTGTACATGAACTAGCATATACAGGGTCTGTTTTGAAAGTAGTAGGACTGATTTTTTCCAGGCCGAACGGGCGGACGGAAGGCAGTCTGCACGAGCAAGATCGTTGAAAGGGGATATTGGGAACGCTGGGGAAAATCGACAGTCGTCTCTCGGCCGATGAAGAGAGCAGGTCGCTTGTAATGTGAACCGCTGTCGAAACGTCTTGTCACGCAGAATCATGGAGCGTTTACTGGATCAGCGATACTACGCGATCAAATTTTGTGTAAATCTTAGTAAAACTGGCAAAGAGACTCGTGATGATTAAGGAGGCCTTCGGTGACGCTGTCATGGGTAGATCAGGTGTTTTTTGAGTGGCAAAAGCTGTTCCGAGAAGGTAAGGAAAGAGTGGAAGACGTCGACCGCTCCGGACACCCTTCAACCAGCAAGACCAACGAAAATGTGTAGCGAGTGAAACATTTACTGAACAGTGATCGTAGGATCAGTATCAGAATGATTACTGATGACTTGAGCATTCCTCAAGCCGAAGTTTTTGAGATCGTGACAGAAAACTTAGCCATGATGAAAGTGTGCGCGAAGTTGGTTCCAGTAGTGGTGTCAGAGGAGCAAAAGGCCAACCGGAAAGCGATCTGCCAGGATCTTCATCATGTGCATGAGGACCCTGATTTTTTGCCCAGCACAAGCTGGCAACGTTTCCTCAGCCCCCCTACAGCCCCACCTTGGACCCGCTAGACTTTTTTCTATTCCCGAGAATAAAATCGGCGCTCAAGGGGATACATCACGGATCGGCAGAGGCGGTTCAACAGGCCGTGACGAGGAAGCTAAACAGCATTCCGGTCCAGGCGTTCCCGGAGGCGTACGAAAACTGGAAAACTCACTGGAAGCAGCCTGTAGGTGCGGGAGGGTTCTACTTTTAAAAATTCTAATCATTTGTACTATTCTCATGAATAGATTTTATTAAAAAATATGAGTCCTACTACTTTCAGAACAGGCCCTGTAAGTATATGTACATGTATTTAGTATGCCTAAAGTAATCTACTTTTTCCATGAACTGCTATATAAAGCCAGCAATTAATTTCTACCCGCTCAAGCTGCAGGAAGGAATGTCAACGATCACCCCAGAATAATAACCACTTATATTAAACGTCTTAAATGACTTCTAATTGCCGCCTGGTACTATAGGATCCGATGGCGATTGTTCTAATTTTCATCTGGCGTTTCGGCTACCGAGAGACAGGCGCACATTTAAATGCACCGACGTCAAATGCACCTTGCAGCAATGAACAGCAGCTCTACAGCGCGTACGAGCACTCTGCATGCTCTCGCGACTCATCTGAGGGTTCACACGGTATGCAAGAGCCCTGCACGAATAGTTTTGTGCCGCTTTAAAAAGGAGAAGTACGGGGCACTCTAAGTGGCTGAGTCCAGGAAGGGAACGACGTGAAAATGGTAACGAAAATACCGAAATGGAAGGCCCGACGAAAAGAAATAGACTGCCTTAAGACACTTTGGCATGCTTGATGGTTCCGAAGATTCGTAGTCGATTAAGAACTCAATAAGCAAATTCATCGGCGAACCAAACCGTGATCTCGACGATTCCCTATTAGGCGCCCCTTTGATCATTCTTGAGCACGAACAATCCACAGAATATTGACACCTTAGGTAGCGAACAATATGAAAGTTTTCTATGGAATTTGAATTTACAGACTACATAAGAATGCCATTTTTTGTTAAAGTTACAAACGAAATGCATTCCTTTCTACCGATTCTCCATGTACATGTCAATACCGAAGAACGACCTGTAAACACGTTCAAGCTTGCGAATATTGCTTTTCCGGGCTTCCTGCAAAGACTGGGCCTTCCTAAAACACGTATTTCCTTCTTTATCCTGCTTAAATGCCTTGGTTCACAATATTTTTATGCAGAAATGTGCAGAAAACATATAACCGCCTTTTGTAAGGTTGTAGTGTTTCATCTTTGAAAACATCTCTGTCATGCTGGCAATTGAGATTCCATTTCAAGTAACTCGCAGCGATGAAGCAGACATTTATTAGAGTAGTGAATGCCCTCTCCACAGTCCCGCTTTCCATCCCATAATACAGGCAGGCCATGAAGGAGGACAGCCAAATAAAGTGAGCGGATGAGGAGCAGGATGTGCTCGTTCATTGGTATCTTTTCAGAAGCGCAGTTTCTAAATATACATTTTCCTTAATGGCACGCGCGTATCATCTAGGCTCACATATTACTTTACTGAAAAATGACCTCATTACTTTTCACAAGTGATCGCGCTAAATTATGAAGAAATTTCATGTATATTTTTTTCAGTCTAATGACTGGAGCACCGAAAACAAAACAATTTTCACTCTACAACTGAGAAGTCTTTGTATAAATAGACAACCAATAATCTTCAAGCTGGAACCGTGAAAATAAAATAACCCATATTTTTGTCGCTTTCAACACTCCATAACTTTAGACACAGCAGTTGAATAGTTTTAAAAAGGAGAACGTTTTAAGCACAGCTAACCAAAATTTCAAATGCCCCGCCGCGGCTGCTCAGTGGTTACGGCGCTCGGCTGCTGACCCGAAAAACGCGGATTTGATCCTGGCTGCGGCGGTTCAATTTCGATGGAGGCGAAATTCCAGAGGCCCGTGTACTGTGCGATGTCAGTGCACGTTAAAGAACCCCAGGCGGTCGAAATTTCCGGAGCTCTTCACTGCGGCGTCCCTCATAGCCTGAGTTTCTTTGGGTCGTTAAATCCTAATAAACCAACCAACCAAACCAACCTACATTTCAAACTAGTCGAGCTGTTTTAGTTTTTCCTGCGGTCTCTAGAAACTCACAAGAGCAAAAACGTCGTAATAGGTTCAGATCAAGTCGTGTGCGGAATAGTGATAACAAAGCTGCACCAATTCCTATCATCAAAAAACAGCAGGAGACAGCCGAAAACAAATATATATTATACGGAAACGAAATATGATAAAAGAATGCTAAAAATAAAAAAAATTGTAGGAAAGAGAAAGGACATCGAAGAATAAGCTGAGCGACTTGTAAGGAAAAATAAACCAAGTACAGCCCACAGTGTAGTGAATAGCTCTACGTGGCACTATTAGCAGAATACACAAGCTATTTAAGGAGCAGCCACAGAATGTCCGTTTGAGGCCAACCAGTGCGTTCGTCGTTATGTAACAGGGTCGAATGTGCATCCTTAACGGGCCGGCCCGGTAATGGGATCACCTTCCTGGCCAAGATCAACGATGCGTGCCCGTTCGCTCCTCGCTACGCTTCGATATTTTTGCGAGCCGGCAAAACAATAGACCGGACCCCAAAGACCAAGCTTCAACAGGGAGCAATGCAGACATGAAGATACCATCCACGCGGACACGGCAAATGAACCATGAGCGAAGACAATGAACCGACCAAGCAAAGTAAAAAGAAAGGTAAGTTAAGAACGTTAATACAAAGAACAAAAGGTTGGTGATTCAGAGAACGGATTCCTGGACCCCTTTAGGCGAGCGCGAACAAGATTGATTATCTGCCTTTGCTAATTGGATTTCTCCTCTTCCAGTTGTTGCCTTATTTCGTTTGCTTACTTGGGCATCCGGATCATAACGCGATTTTAGCGCCGCACAGGCAAAAGGGGAAGAAAAGGTTCTCCAAAAAAAGCTCACTAAATTTTAAGTGGGAATGTGCAAAAGAAGGGCGGAAATTGTGTGCAGTAGAAGAGCCAGTTTCTCTTGTGCTAGCTTTCATTTGTAGGTTTGTTTCCTGGAGCTCTTGCTTAAGTTTCTTACTTTTGCTTTGGGAAGCTTCGTGGCATGTTCAAATGAGGGAGACGGTGAATATCCAGGGTCGATAGCGTAAATCTCAAATTTTATGCGCCCTTTACAAAAGAACATTTACGACCACATTCTATAGCACTCCCTAACTCAATAGGGATACTTTAAAAGCGGTTCACACTCCTTCGATAAGTTTTCAAACACGCTTTACTAAAAAACCTTAAGTGAGGCCGCCCTTGGAGCGTACTTTCCATGAGGTAGCCTTAACGCTACCCTCATGCCCCCCTACATCGATTGTTGATCAATACGCAAGCTTCGCTGCACAACTTGCTCTCCGTTTGAGCAGAGAGGCAGGTCTACGGCGTGTGCAGCGACGCCGTCTTCACAATGACAGAGAGCATTCGCTGCTGCCGCTGCACTGCCGCTGCATTGTAAACAAACTCTACCACAGAATATTTTGCTGAGAAACCATCGAGAGTATTGAAACAACGAACGTGCAATGCAAAACGAGCGCAGATAGGCGCGTGTACATAAGAAGAATACAAGACTGTGCATACGTACACGATCTGTTCCAATTGAGAAAAAAGCATTTTTTTTTCTATTAGGCGCATACTCTCGAAACCTAAAGCTTACAAGCGGCTCGCCGTCATGCTCTGATGGCCTGCTTACCTAAAGAGTAGCTACGGGCGCTTCTGAAATTAGATAGCGCTTTTGTTACTTCCTTGGAGGGCTCCCCATTCGGGTTATGGAAACCGTGAAGCAAAGAGCTCTCTCGAATTGACACTCTGTTCCAGAGCTGGTGGTGCTTGTAGGGGCTTCAGGTTTACGAAGATTAGGGGGCATCTGTTCCTCATCTTCTCGAAATGGATACAGTGGAGGGCGAGTGACTCGTGTCCCCTTGCGCTTACTCCTTCATACAGCAGACCTGGAAGTGAAAGAGTCAAAACGCGGACTGCAATCGAGGGTTCTTGGCTGGAAGAAACCTTGCTGCAAGTCAACTTTCCTGCAATTCTACAAGTTTCAAATTGGGCTTTAGAGCTTCGCCATATTTTATACTCAATGAAAGAGGAGTTCAGACATTTTTACGTCTTTTACTGCCTCCGCAATATCAACTGCAAATTTAAAAAAAATGGTGGGAGCCATATCCAAGACGAGAAAAAGAAGCTGGTGTCTTTTTATAGAGGGAGCTGAGGATCGCGACCCTATATATTGAGGCTCTGGCTCAATAAATATGGTTGCAAGGTACAAAAAGGGAAAAAAAATTCCCGGCCACGTCGTGCGTAAACGCAGGCGATAGCTCTATTACACTCGGTTTGGAGATCACACTTGTGGAGATGAAACGAAAAACTGACTTTCACCTCCAAGAGTGCGGTCGCCAGGCAGCGGGTAATAATACAGCTAGTGGCTTCGTTTATAGGGCACGTGGTCCAGAGACTTTTGTCCCCTACTGTGCATTGCGTTATGCTCTATTACTCATCTGCATGAAGAGTAGACAGCGTGCTGCGATGTACTAGCTCGGAATTTAGAAACGAAATTTGTTTCTTTTCTTATAAGCAAGCTCATTCTTCATATGTATTAATTTTCTAGCAAATTCTCGGTGATGTAAGGGCAAGAAGCTGATATTAAGCTGCCTGACGGTGCTCAACCAACTGCTCACAAGCAGAGGCTCTCAAAGCACCGCTCCGCAACGGCAACGATCATACGAGGTCGATAATATGCTTAGGTGCTTACACAGGAAGTTAAACGCTGGCTTCATGCTGAGTGCCGGAGCGGCGTTTACAGGGTTAAATAGTGGATCTCTGGCTGGAAGGCAGGCCTGGCCCGCTGGAGCTGGCCCGTCCTCGTTGGTGGCACTTCATCTGGAACAAAAGAGTGAACCGCTCTCGGACTGTCTTCTCCAACGTCTTCGCCTACTGACAGGCCTGGCAGACTGAGCCGGTAGAGAGCCATCCAAAAGGCTAGCGTTTTTCTGCGCTTTCTTCAGGGCTCCCCGTAGGGAAGACGATTAAGATAACTTTGGGACGAGTGGGCGGAGCGATTGTCCTCCCTTCTTCAACATGTACCCCATCCTCAGCGATACATCTCCATAAACGTAGGTGTCACTTGGAGGTCGTCTCCTAGTCGCCCTCACAATTGGTTCACTCTGTCCAGCATAACAATCGTACGTTCCAACATGCGGAGGGACATGGAAGCAGCTTAGACTGCATGTTTTGTGCTCTTTAGGCTACGTCATTGTCTTTTTTTTATTGAACAGCTTAACTAATTCAGACTGGAGCACTGATGCCCTAAAAAGAGGTTGTGCCAAATCCAGTTGATTAAAAGTAGACAAACGAGAAGCTCAGCAGTTATTTAGATGATGCTGCGGACGTTGATAGCGCTATATTAATTTGTCAATATCTTGCCGTATTATTTTAAAGGTATGTCGCATTGCGCTCACGTGATATCGCCTCTTAGGTGGCCGTGATTAGCGTTATATATGGGCGGAAGGTATCAAAATTCATGGAATGAGCGCGGAAATATGAAGTTCATGAGAGCATGAAGTCCTGCTAGTTGATTTTTTATGTACTTGACATGTTCGAAACGGGACCATCATAAAGGACAAGACCGCTTCCATTGTCTATTCTGTAAGTCCCATTTTTTGCGCTAATTTCTTTAACACAGCAACTCTCTGCTAAAACAAATGCAACCTTCGTTATAAGTGCTCCAAACAGCTACCCTAAAGCAACGCGAGCCCGATGTTAAAAAACTCGTTAGCAAATTTGGGCAATATACGTGGTCATCTGTGTAAGTAGCGGCGCATAATACACTTGTTAGTTTACGCAGCACTCGTTCTTTTCTTCTACCCTTACAGAGTTCGGGAAAGAAGCGGACAATCAGCAGCAAAAAGCGACGCCAGTTTTCCGTACTCTCGTTGGTGTGTACTGATGCGTGAGGGCGCAGTCAAGCATGTTTCGGAGCCCGCATTAGGCCTAGAAGTACAACGCGCCTATGTTGTTCTTACGAATAAACGCAGGCCCACAAACGAAAATGAGTTAAGAGAAAGTCTCAGGTTGCAGATTCAGCAGATTACTGCGCTTTCTAGTTCAGTGATCATGGGGACTCTATCTGTTCTGGTTGGCGTACCAACAACATCTGGCCTTTCGAGTGCAAATGTCGAAGAATGTTGACTCGCGACACGCGTCACTAACTCCCTCCCACACTGAAGAAACCCAAATCAGTGCAGGGAAAACAGAATGGAGTTCACTCGGCTGTGACAGCAGTGTGCGGAAATCTGTTGCCGGGGTTAACAGAAATAAACTGCTTGAGACAGTCTCCTATGCCCTTAAGGCATGTTTTCGGGCGCTCCTCCTCCGCCCTTTTCGCGAACAACCTTCAGATGTTCCCTTTAGGACGAAGTGTAAAAAAAATTATCATTAGTAAAGATAACTAACACGTTAGTGAATCGATATTGTCGGGCAAGGATAGACGGTCGTGGAGAGGAATTAAAATAAAAACTAAAACGTGTAAGAACAAAATGCAAACGAAATACTAAACAATGGCCACACAAAGCGGTACCATAAAATTCTTTGACGCTGGTAACCGTATTCCTAGGAAAACGAATATAACTGGTTTTAACTTTATACTTTTGAAATGAGATACTTTTGCGCGAGCTATAAAAACAAAATAGTCTTAAATGCACTTGAATTGCGTGCCCCATGTTGTCGACAAACTGTGCACTTCAAGTATCGAATTGTATTAGTTGTATGACCGATGCGAGCGTTGAAAAACATGAAAATAGTGGTGGTAAAATATTCTCGCGACGACATAGGCGTCATTCGAATTTGCTAGATGTTGTTTGGATTACTGCAAGATATATTCAGTACATGACTGTCTGCCCCGTGTTTCCTTTCCAACCTTCAGATCGAACAACCCATGGACATTTAACGCAGCTGTTGAATGCTGATTTGTTGCACAGCAAGTATTTCAGGTATTGCCTTCATGTCAATATCATTTGGCATTTTGTTTTCATCCTTGATCTTTTTTTATTGGTAAACATTTATTTATTACTGTAAAATAACTCATCATTCCTCAGTTTTTAAGTTTCATTTCTGGTAAGAGTTTTTAGTGCGTGCACTGCATTAACTGTGTAGTCTATTCAGTGCTGCAACTTAATATTTGCAGCACTCAATCTTATGATAGCAGGGCTCGCTAGCAAAATAAAGTACAGTGGTCTGGATAAGCGTGCCGGGGTGTGGGAGGGGGGGGGGGGCTGAGAAAGGGTGGTGAGCACTTTGCAAAGGAGAAGCAGTGTGAACTCGGGAAAAGTTCTGGCAGCGCCATGATGTGGGTGTTTACCTCGCTGTGACAAATCCCCTCAACACATATACTGGGTATAACGAAGTAAAAACCATTTTCTTTCGAAGTTACCATAACAGCCCATCATAAGAGTCCATAAATCGTTCTAACGAAGCAAGAATTTTCCTAGATTCACAGCCGCAAGTTTAAACAACTTTTCTTAACCTTCTGCATCGAGCACTGCACGCAACATGCGGAAATCTTGCCCCTCCCCTGCCCTTGAGTCAAGTACTGCATAGAGCGTTTGCCAGGGCAATCAGTCGTCTTAACGCTAGGCTTTACACTGGTCCACCTTTTTTCGCAAGCAAGTGGACAGGCAGCCCTCTCAACGTAGCAGCCCTCTCAACTTGTTTGAGATTCTCTCTTTCCCGAGCTTTAAAGCGCCAGGACAGCTAAATAAAATCAGAGCTCACAACGCAGACGGCGTAGCGCACCTCTCGTGGCATTTTTTGGAAGAAAAAATTTCGTGGCAGTATAACTAAAAAAGTCAGGATTGAGTAAAAAATTGTTCTTTCTAATGGCAGAAGATCGTTGCTTTTAAGAGAAAGGAAAGATCCCGCACATATAAGAACTCGTAGCTCGTGCGCGTAATTTTTGTTTCATCTCTTGAAAAGAAAAATATAAACAAAAGAGTGCTACGATGCCGAATCCGGCCATCGCCGAGTGGTATTTGATAGGAATGTGCGTGGGATTCCCTAGATCAAAAAATAACCTTGAGCCAAGCGCCACCATTGTGCTCCGCGAACGCGAGCAGCCTCACATTGTGGCCAAACTCTGTGAGTGAAATGCTGACGATGCGGAACTTCAAGGAGGCTCTCCGTTAAATTTTGAGGCATCCGTGAATTTAGGGTGCTGACTGAGCACTTCGCTTCCGTTGGTATAAAACTGCCATCGGGTAGAAGGATTGGATTTAGCAAAGTTTCTGGCTTATACCGGAGTGGGAAAATCCTCTTATAGATGAATTGAAAGGCTCCAATTCAAGCGTGAGAATGAGCAGGAGTAAGGAGAGTTCGAACAATACTAGACGGCTATAAGCTAAGCTTTTAAGGCACTAATGCTCCCTGGTTCTGGCCGATAAGGAACGCTTCACTTCCGACACTGAAACAACGGTTTGAAATTCCCTCCATCGCTTGGCAGTAGTTGCCAGCTTGCGTACCCTTGTAATTGCTATAATGGATTGTATTCTTGTTGTATTTTCATTTGGTGGTAGAACTCTCACTTTCTGGTTTCCTCACAACTGACGCCGCTCCGGCGTTTAGTATCACTTCTCCCGATTGATGGCAGAGCACAGGAGTTAGTAATATACGACTTTCTTTTAATGTTGTAATCAATACCATTTCTTTTGTTTTGTTGTAATTACAATAAGTCGCTGCCAAATCACTCAGTAGGTGAATTCTAAAGCATGATCAATGAATTAGAAAGGCAGAGCAAAATGGTTGGTCTACAAATTAATATGCAGAAAACAAACGTGATGTCCAACGGTCTCGAAAGGAAACAACAGTTTGCAGTTTGTAGTGAGGTACTCGAAGAGGTATGGTGATAGGGATATATAGAGCAGGTAGTGCCCGCAGATCCAGATCACGAGGGTGAAATTCCTATTGTTGCGAAATCCATGGTTTTAGTTTTTCTTTTATCTACTTTGTTTCCTTCATATATGTTTTACTTACGATTATACTCGTATGTATTCAGCGGAATAATACGTACCACATACAATCGCATACCATAGCCGAATACATAAAATAATACATGCAATTATGACTGAACTACGCGTTCTTGTAGATGTGTAGTTTTGTGCTAATCAACACATAGCACCATACAACCCTAACGTGAACCTAGTTATTTAAAAAAATGGTGGCGGAAAGGCTTCGTCCAATCGCTGAGTAGCTCTTCGCGGCAGAGACTTTTGGCAGCCTATCGTCGATGTTGGGGAATCCTAGTCTAGTGTGCCATTCAGTAGCACGGGAGCGATCCAGCAATGCCATGTTCACCTGTACTGTACGAGTCAAACTATAAGTTTCATCCAAACATTCTAAGCCTGCCAGCGTGGCTCACTGGCCATGCAGTCCTGCTCATGCGTATGGGTTGATAGGTTTGATCTCGACACTTGGACTGCGTTCGGTTTGAAGGGAAATTTGGGAACGCTTAGGAGGTGAGAATGCGGCCAACATTCAAAAAGTGCACTCCACATGCAGTCTTCAATTTGAACGAGCGTACTAACAACGCGCACTTTTATTACTTGTGCGCCCTGCCGTTATGAAAACGCCTTCAATATACACGAGTAGAAAGATACTACTCATAACTTCCTTCTCTTCAGAGCAAATGGGAACCTCAAGTGTTTTATAGTACCATCAAAGCAGTAGGCGGTCAGTTGACACCTGTCTATCACTTGTAATCTTTGAGAATCAAGAGGGTCTGAACCCACCATTTGTGGAACTATCACCTCACGAAAAATAATAAGAAACATTTGCTGAAGGCTTGAGAAGTGTTGGAACAAGAGTGGCACTCTAGCATGTAGCAAACACGAACCTCTTGGCTTTTGTTGGAAATTAGAGATTCACGGTGATTATGATGGCGATGATGGTTATAAGGAACAGCATTCTAGGGCTCGCATGAAATGTCGGCAGAAGAAACGATCCGGGCAAGATATTTGATAGCGCTTTGTTCTAACCGTTAATATGCGAACTACTTCTCATGAGTAGGAAAGTACAAACAGGGCGCTGACCAAGGAAGAGCATCAAGCTTTTTAATAACATTCAGGTGTGGCTATCACGGAGGTCCTGATGTAGTAGCGATACTTAAATATTACTCGACAGGTTAACTCTCTTCAATACTAATAATCTGCTCGTACGCGAGGCCCACACATGTGGCTATTCGAATTCACAAGGTTGCCTATTCTGAAGAGAATTTTTGGATTATGCTCAAAGCAAATATGAATAAATTTTCCCTAGTGCTTCCCGCATAGTGCTTTTTTTTACGTCGTTGCCTTCGTTCGTATTAGGTAGGATACAAAACTTTTTTTCTTGTTAGAAATTTGGCTTTCAAATCGCCGGCTCCTGTATCCGTCTGCCTTTTCCTAAACGTTAACCTTACTCTCAGAGTAAGAGCATCGCCTGACGCTGACACCTTCATTCTTTTGCGCTGCTATTTTTCAGCCAGCCTCCAGAAGCACCATTCTTTTCAGCATTGCTCTTCGTATACGCATTAAACGCGCAAAAGCTATATATGGCAAGCTATATATCTTCTATATAGAAGATATATATCTTCTATATAGCTTGCCTACTGGGGATATTTTCTTTAAGTGATGTGCCACTGACTCCCTATCTCATTCATCATCACCCTTCCTTTTCCTACTGCTTCTCTTTTCAGAGGCAACCGTAAGAAAGCAATGCATCGTGCGCAGCTACAATTGGTCCGAGCACAGAACAGATGCCTTCGAGTTCTATGTTTTTCGACATGCAGTATCGACTCATTTAATGCACTCTCAATTCTATTTAATCACTCGCAATTGCGAGCACAGAAGGTCTGACAACCAGAGAAGCCACCAGCGTCTGAGAGTTTTGTTGTGGCGCGAGTCCACCAGATGGTTCGCCAGTTGCCGTTGCCTGCACGAGTTCAGTCTCGTCGCAGCTTTGGCTGCAGTCTTTTCATCATTACAGCGGACGAAGCTTTCTGTAATGAAACCTCACACCCATTCCTTTGTGCCTGCCAGCCGGCTGGCGGTGATTAATAGCACTTGGCACCGTCAGATCAGCTAGCGTTCCAGCTGGAATGAGCAAGGCCACCTTATTTCGGTGGTAGTGAGCGCGGAATTTTGGTAGGACAAAAAATGACGGCAATGCAAGAGACAGAAACATAAGCGCTTGCCGAACCTCAGGGCGTTGGGGCTCAGACTGTAATTGACAAGATCTGGCTTCTATCAAAGCTGTTTCCAGAGAGGCGTCGCTTCCTTGCAGGGCCAGTAAAGTAAACGCGACTGTCCTGAAAGGAAAGCTGAGTTGATATGGACACCGACTCACTCTGGGCTGGAGGGCAATGAGCTTGCCCACCAGTTCGCCCGAGAGATGGAACACCGGTCAGAGGAAGGTGAGCCACAGTCCATTAATAGCTATAAGGAAATTACGAACTATTACAAGACAGAGAGGCGACGTTACCCCGATCCTCACAAATCGCTTACCAGAAAACAGCAAGCGATCTACAGGCAGATACAGGCAGGATCCTTCCCGCACCCTTACCTTCAACACAAGATGTACCCGGAAAGGTACCAGAAGGAATGTGATTTCTGCAAGATTGTGGTAGGCACGCTCCAACATGTCATTGGAGTATGCAACTTCATCAAGAAAATCCCCCCACCTCTTACCTGCCCCACTACCCCACCCCATCCCTCTTCCTCCCTTACCGAGCGATGGGAGACCTTGTTAACCAGCCCCGCCGTGGAAGACCAGCTCGTCCTGATCTCCAGGGGCCAGGCGGCCAGGGATGCATATGGGTCCCGTGAAGAGGGAAGCACTCCCATCGACGGCGTCTAAGCAGACGTCGTATTTAGCTCGAGCAAATAAAGTTGTTTCCCTCTCTCTCTCTCGGCCTCAACGCGCCATGTTCCCCATGCTGCAGAAGGTTCGGGCGCGCTTGTTTCAACAGGCGTGTTTAGATCATGTGACCCTCCCAGAAGACGAGTTCCTGCGGCGGTGGAGCACCGGCTTCATCGCCGCCAGCGGGAGCCGCGTGACGGTGCGGCTCCTGCCGTATTGAGTGTGTGGTGCGCGGTGTCGGTGCGCGTTCATCGTATTTAGTGAGCGTGCTTCCCCCCGCGATGCCTGGACGTTATGGACCCTTTGAACATTCCGTGCTGTGAATGATTTTGTGTGAACGGCGACAGTACCGAGCGACACTAGTCGCTACCTTGTTGTTTTTGACTTTGTGAGGGACTATGGTCCCTTTGTATAAATAATGAGTCCAATAAACTTCTCTTCAAAGCTGTTCGACACGATTCGTACAATTATCAAGGTGTTGGGCTTCCTATATGTTCCGAAATGAAACTCCATTCCGCTCTCTTCGCGCTTGCGACAACTAAGAGAGGGTTTGGCGCAGAAAAAGACAAGAACGAGAAGACGACAACACCTGCATTTGCCGTCTTCTCGTACGTGTCTTTCTTTTTTTGCGCGGTACCCTTGCTTAATCGTGTATGATCGTTCGCCCAACAGCAAGCACTCTTGCAACTATTATTATTACGCGATAGCATATACAGCTTGTTCGGTGGACAATCCGTGGGCGTAGTCGGCACCGTGTTGATTGTTTGACTGATTGAAAACATCTTTATTTACGGAATATTCGTAGAACATGTGGGTGGGCCGCCTAGTCCAGTAGTCCACTAATTATTGCTGCGGCTCTGGCCCTCCCCACCAGCCAGTGTGACGGTCAGGATCATCGCTGAGCAGAATAGCCTCCCAGTGCTCCTTAGGGGTTTGGAATGGGGTCAACTGAGGGATTAAGTTGGCATGCCCACACCATGTGGTAGAGGTTAGCGACTGCTCCACAAGGTGGGCACTGCGGAGAGTATAGTGTAAGGTACCACTGGAGTAACTTAGCTTGCGTTCGGTATGTGTTGGTTTGTAGTCTCCTAAGAGTTTTCTCTTCTAACTTATTGAGGGATATATGTAGTGTTGGATAATGCTTCCTAACTCTTCTGTGTAGCGCGAGATTGTCAGCATACACTGCTAAAGCTAATAGGTAGCAGCACCCTTCATGGTCATCAGGAGGAGACGCCCGGTAAAGAAGAGCTCGGGCATGCCTCTCAGCGGCTTCGTTTCCTTCTGGTAGTTCGAGTTGACCTTAAACCGGATGACTGAGGCTTGGCTGGGGGGAGGCTGAGTCAGCAGTGGTGGTGGTGGTGAAACTTTATTTCCAGCAGATATAGAGGAGCGACCCGAAGTCGCCCCCCGCTTAAACGGCGGCCGCTATCCCTTCGGCAGCGGTGGCGTCTTCAGCCAGGTGGAGGAGCTTGATCTGTGTCCCCGGGTCGGGGCTGAGCAATAGAGCCTCCCAATGATCGCAGTGGGTAACGAATTGACTTGCGGGTAGGGACTGCGGGCATTTCCAGATCATATGATTTAGATCGGCTTTGCTGTCACAATTTTTGCATTTCTCGGAGTAGAGTCCTGCTGAATAGAAGCGATACAATTGGGGATTTGGATAGGTGTTAGTTTAAAGTTTATGCCGGGCTTTTTTTCCGTGTTGTTTGGACAAGGTTTTACCTGCTTAGGGGAATCTGTCTTGCAAGCCTGTAGTGCTGCAGGATTTCTCTGTAAGAAAACAACCTGTCCTTGCCGGAGTATAGGGCGGATGTGCTGCACGACCCAGCTCGGCCGGAGAGCTCTCGAGCTAGGTTATGAGCCGCCTCATTACCAACAAAGAAGGCATGAGCAGGCGTCCAGATTAGGCGAATGCGCCGCGTGGGCTGATAATTTAGCAGAATCCATGCTGCTTGTGGGCAGATTCTTCCAAACGTGTAGTTACGTATCGCCAGTGTTGAGTCGCTGACAATGGTTTCTGCCGAGGATCCCGCAATGGCTAGAGCAATGGCTTTTTCCTCTCCAACATTTGTGTGCTGAGTGCTTATAGTGCCCCCAGGCATGAGTGTACCATGTTCCGTGGTGACCACAGCTACCATCTTCTCAACCGAAGAATCTGCTGCATCTACATATACCACAGAGGTATCATCAAGAAAGCGTTTGCCTAATGATTTGGCTCTCTGCACGACGCTCAGCGCGGAAATCTGGGTGCATGTTCCGAGGTAGTGGAGGAATGACCAGAAGCTGGCGTATATGTTCGGGAAGGTCAGTTGTTCGTCCGCCTTGTCATTCGTATGTTATGTCTTGTGTGGACAAAATGTGTCTGCCAGTTGGTGTGGCCGATAGTCGTTTGTATTGCGAGACGGTGACCGCTTCAATAATCTCCCTTAGGGTGTTATGAAGACCGAGACCTAGCACTTTCTCAGTCGCTGTGTGCATGGGTAGCCCAACTGCCTGTTTGACGTATTTTGTGATTATGGCCTCCATTTTCTCTTTTCAGCGGACTTGAGATGTCAATAAGGGCACATGTAAGCTATGCGGCTGATCACAAAGCCTTGTACTGGTTTGGTTTATGGTTTGGTTTATGGGGTTTAACGTCCCAAAGCGACTAAGGCTATGAGGGACGCCGTAGTGGAGGGCTCCGGAAATTTCGACCACCTGGGGTTCTTTAACGTGCACTGACATCGCACAGTGCACGGGCCTCTAGAATTTCTCCTCCAAAGAAATTCTAGCCGCCGCGGCCGGGATCTAAACGGAAGGTATTGTTTCCCTCAAGCCCGAGTTGCGGTTACTAATGCGGCGAATGAGTCGCATAATTTTCTGCGAGGTTCCCTTAAGCTTCTGAATTACGTCACCATTGAAGCCGAGTTCTTGTAGAATTAGGCCCAAGATTTTAATTTTGGGTACGCGAGGAATGGGGACTCCGCGAATACTGAGTTCGATGGTCGGTGGTGGTTGCGCAAGGGTCTGATTTTGCGGAATATGAGAAATTCAGATTTGGCTGCAGAGCACCGCAGCCCCTGGGGTCTACATAGTTCCACACGATATCGATGGCACGCTGAAGTCTCTCCTCGATTTCGACATCGATGCCCTCGGTGGTCCACACGGTGATATCGTCAGCATAGAGGCTGTGGTGGAGTTGCGGGATCGGCGCTAATTGATGTGAAAGTTTCAACATTGCAACGTTGCCAACCCTGACCTGCGAATTAATCCGTTATTGAAGTTGCGACCGGCATTCTGGAAATCAGTAAGCACAAAGGTGCTGGAGTTACATGCTACAGCTAATGCAATAGCTGCCTCCTCTGCGTGAGTGGGGTTGAATGTTTTCATCGAGGCGCAGTTCACCATCGATCTTGAAGGCGTTGAGCCCACAATAGTCATTACTCCATTCTTTGGTTCTGGGGCATCCACGTAAAGGGTGTTAGGTAAAATAGGTAAATTGGTAAATTGGTTTTTGAGGAAAGAAAATGGCGGAGTATCTCTCTCACATATCTCGGCGGACACCTGAACTGTGCCTCAAGGGAAGGAAGGAAGGTGGGAGTGAAAGAAGAGAGAGAAAGAAAGAGGTGCAGTAGTGGAGGTTGGTTGGTTGGTAACAGCTTTATTTATAGTCCTGCAGCGCTTTCGCCGACGGGGCCTTAGGTCTCCCACGTAGGGACGTCGAGGCGTTGCCTCGCCGTCGCCTCGCGGGCCTGCTGGACGGCCCAGAGTTTGTCCCAGGGGCTGGGGCTGCGGAAGGCAGCGGAGCGGAGGTCTCCGGAATAATTTCGACCACCTGGGGATCTCTGACGTGCACTGACATCGCACAGCACACGGGCGCCTCTTGCGTTTCACCTCCATCGAAACGCGTCCGCCGCGGTCGGGTTGGAACCCGGGAATTGAGCCACCGTGGCGGGTAGAGTGTTAGGTTGCTCTTACCATTTCTTCTGCAGGGCTTCCCCTTTTGCCTTTTTCCTTTCGATGTTATATGCGGAATGCACATTCCGCGGAATATTCGCAGCGCGTGTCAGAAATAATCAGGGCTTGGTAAAAAAGATCGCATCATTGTAGATTGTGCTTGTAGTGATTCATGATTTATTGGTGTGTGATAGGCGATAACGAGGTAATGAAATCTTTGTAGTTAAATCTTAAAATGCATAATAATTAGAGAAATAAAAATTAAAAAATTGCAAAAAGAGGTGTGGAAAACTGTCAAAATGCTCAAAATGAAAAGACAAGCTTGATGATGTAAATTAAAGTTTAGAGAGTGTAATTTCTTATTTAATTAATTTAAACAATTTAACATCGTCTTTCAGAATCAGGCAATGATGGAGCAAGTCGAGCACGTATCCATATATTTCTCCGCCCACAAAGCTTCCTTATTAAGACTCTTAGCAGAGTGTTCATTGAAGAAGGAATATGTGTGAAAAAATTGTCGACGATTACGTTACTTCCTAATGCGAAATTTGAGCGCAGCACATCAGCTGTTCCAGCTTTTCGTTAGATTGAGGCAAAGAATTCGAGGAAGACATGTTGGTACAATTGCAGACAACGTTACATTTCACACATATTCCTTCCTCAAGAAACACCCCGTTAACAGTTCCTGATTGTCATGAAAGAAGCTTTTTGGTCGGAGAAATAAATCTATCTTGACTAGCTGCTCCAATGCCTGGTTGTCAAAGAGGTCTATGCAAGTATTTCGCGAGGTTGTCACAGCCATGGGAGGCGTTACGAGCGAGACGAACGGGATGTTCTCCGACATGAGGGGTAAGGAATTCCTGTTTGTTTGTCTTTACATGTACATTAAAGTAACGACAAGCCCTGCCACCCTGGCAGGTGCCATTTAATGGTTGATCGCGAGAGTTCGCTCACTGTTGTCAGCACTAACGCGTAAGGCTAGCCCACATCTCTTTCTCATCCCCCCACGTACCTATAAGCGCGATTCAGGTGTCCACTGACCCAGGGAACCAGTTATGCGCACTTCCTTTCCTATGCTTTACTTTACTATGCTTTGCTATACACATTAAATAAATTTAAAGTTACGCAACGAAATATTACCAGCTATTCTTTTTCTTTTAAAACGTTAAAAGAACTTTTTTTCTAATGCACCTGTATATCTACTGCATGAGTACCATTATAAAGTGACCATATAATAATATCTTGTATTGTTGTGTTTGCACAATTTTGGTTGTACTGCACTGCTTCTGGCTGATTTTTGTTATCTGTTATCTTTTTAGTGTAATCTACGTTTTTTGTCGTGCACTGCCGAGTATATAAGGGTAATGGGAGCATTGTCAAGCTGCTCTTGAGCGGCTTTTACTCCCATACACCTCAAACATGTATGTAAACATGCTTGTTTGAAATAAACTCATACTCATACTCATACTCATAAAATGATCGGAGTGTAAATATTCTCGACGCCAACGCCAATGACCACAATGAACGCCAACGGCCTGAGGCTTCAGGGCCGCGTTTCTGGCCCAACGTTGTCGATGCCTGCAGCCCACACATCTCTTTCATTACCCCACGTACCTATAAGCGCGATTCAGATGTCCACTTTCCTAGGGAGCCAGTTATGCTCATGTAATTTCGTTAAAATGGTCGGAGTGTAAAGCGTTGTCAACGCCAACACAATGAACACAACGAACGCCGAAGGCCTATCGCTTCAGCGCCGCGTTTCTGGCACAACGTTGTCAATGCCAAAGCACGCAGCGCACATCTATCACTACCGTCCCGTAGCTTAAAGCACGATTGAGGCGTCCACTGTTCCAAGAGGGAAGTTATGCACCTTCCCTCTGGTTCAGATGCCCACCGAGATGTGTGAGAAAGTACGCCCTCTTCTTTCCGCAGAACCCAATTTACCCATTTTGCCCTCTACTTTCCAAGCTCCCGCTCCATTGGTTTCACGGCTTAAAGAGCGGCTAAGGTGTTCACTGCTGGTTACTACGGACAACTGCGACGGAGACAGCGACGCCGCGAAACGCAGCGCCAAAGAGTGGCGCTGTAAAATAAGTTGTCTGTAATTGTACATACATGTCTTGCTGATGAAAGAGCTGATGAGCTGCGCTCAAATTTCGCATTAGGCAGTAAGGTAACCGTCGGCAGTTTTTTTACATTTCCATTCTACCACATTACTGGGACGCGCAGAAAAGCATACTAGTATGAAGGGATGTTTATTAGACTTGCATAATTTGGTTGTTCACACCGGGAAGGATGGAATACAATGCAATAGATCAAAAATTGAGGATGGCACTTAAGCGCGGTATTGATCCTTGTGTCACTCATGAGTTGTTAAGATGTTGAACTTCGCCTCCGAGTGTGGAACGCAAGAGCGTCTTGCAAACGCTGCCAGGGTGTCCACAGAACGCCATCGCCTGTCCGACTCTACGCATTGCTCGTCGGTTAATTGGTTTTTGAGGAAAGAAATCTCGCATATCTCGGTGGACACCTGAACCTTGCAGTAACGGGAAAGGAGGAAGATGGGAGTGAACGAAGACACCATATTCACTAGACCCGCCTTTGTTCCTTCCAAACCATCGAGCTGGCATGGCGGAGTGGCTAGCATGCTCGTCTCGCACTCCGTAGTAGGCAGAAACACGCTGCGGTTGCTGGGCATGAGGGAGAGAGAGAGAAAAAAAAAAACATTATTGTACAAGGAATTCGGGGCACGCCCCAGGGTCCCCGCACGACCCCACTGCACTCAAGTGTTTATGTTCCTATGGTCCTTAACACTGGCAGCCCGGCCGGTGGCGATGGTTTGCACGGCCGGGTCCTCCGAGCGCAGCAGGGTCTCCCAGTCCTCCCAGGTCTTGAGGTTCCCTAGGTCATGAGGGACGCTTTGAAAGAAATCAATAGCACAGCGAGCGTTCCAAGTGAAATCAGGAGGATCATTGAGATCAGTCCGATTGCAATAAATATGCATCCGTATATACATAAGGCGAGAAGAATGGCAAGATCCGAATTCTACGAACGAAGCTTCGCCGGGGCAAAAGACGTATTATACGTCGACGCAACCACATACAGACACCGATACGGCTCGGTAGCCAGCGTGGTGGATCACCAGCTCAGGGAAATCAACTGCGCTTCGATAAAAAGTGACATCCTCGAGGCTGAGGAAGCAGCAATTGCACTCGCCATCGCCCAGCAGAGTGACGAGCCCCATGCACACATCATTACAGACTCGCAAGAGGCGTGCAGAAGATAGAGCAGGGGACGCATATCCACTGCAGAAATTCACATACTCAAGGTGAGGACAATCACCTTTACGAGAGAGAAAAAAAATTTACACACGAATTCGGGGCACGTCCCAGGGTCCCCGCACAACGCCACTGCACTCAATTGTTTATGTTCATAAGGTCCATAACACTGGCAGCCCGGCCGGTGGCGATCGTCTGCACGGCCGGGTACTCCCAGCGCAGCAGAGTCTCCCAGTCCTCCTAGGTATTGAGGTTCCCTAGATCCCGCGGGGGAGCGTCCGACGGCAGAGGGAAATGATGTGGAGGGAAGAGGCGAAGGGCTCTGGGCATAGAGCGCATGCCGGAGTGGGGAAGGAGGGATGATAGTGGGCTAGGCTAAGGGGTAAGGGGAGAGTGTGTGTCTGTAGTCTGCGCCAGAGTGTTGCGTGTTTGTTATCTAGGGAGGGGTGGGGCGGGGGCTAGAGCTGGCGTGAGGCTCTGTATGCCTGGGTCAGCTCACTGAATGAGTGCATGCGGTCCTTCGTGAATCCCCAATCAGAGGCTAACTGAGCCCGGTTTAAAGAACCTCGCGCTAAAAGGTTGGCGGACTCGTTTCCGGGATTCCCCGAGTGCGCAGGCACCCATATCAGCTCGACATGGTGGGGCGGGGGTGCATCGGGCGAGTCCAGTATGTCAAAAGCAGGAACATGAACTCGGCCTCGAGCAAAATTTAGAATCGCAGTTTTAGATGGATGGATGGATGGAAAACTTTATTGAGCAAGTGAGTTTGGACCGTACAAGGTCTCAGGGCCACCGCACAGCCCTCACATTACGCGCATGTGTCCAGGCCACGTAGGGCCATGGCACTGGCACCCCGGTTCACACAGCGAAGTTGCGCGTCCGGGTCCTGCGACGCAAGGAGGGCCTCCCATTCCTCCCATGTACCGATGGCGGGCTGTCCCTGCGGGGGAGGATCGGCAGGGCAGCCGAAGAGGATGTGGTCTAGGGTGGCGTGCTGTTCTCCGCAGAGAGTGCACTCGGGGGAAACATGGCGGAAGTGGGATAGAAGCTGAGGGGTAGGAAGAGTTCGGGTCTGGAGTCGCCTCCAGAGGATTTGTTGGGAGTGGGATAGGCGGGGGTGGGGAGGGGGATAGAGTCGACGGGCAAGGCGTGCTTGTTGAGTTAGTTCTGAGAACGTGTGTGTCCGCTCCCTCGAGAAATCCCGGCTGGGGTCGCCATTTGCCCGGCAAATAAGTCCTCGGGCTATGTTATCGGCGGCCTCATTTCCGGGATTGCCAGAGTGAGCCGGCACCCACACGAGCTCAATACGCCTATCGGGATTTAGGGTGCACATTCTCAATATCTGCCACGCAGGGGGATGGACGCGTCCGCGGGCGAAGTTAAGAACGGCTGTTTTGGAATCGCTTAGTATATAAGCCGCATTGGTTTTGGCAATGGCTATTGCTATAGCTGCTTCCTCTGCTTCTTCCGGGGTACAAGGTGGGTCTATGAAATGGGTAAATGGGGGGGGCTGCTGGATGATAAGCCACAGCTACTGAACGGTCTGTACCACACGCGGCGTCCACCCAGCGCACATCCTCTAAAGTGCCATATTCTTTATGGAGAGCTTTGGCTCGCGCGACTCGGCGGGATTGATGGTATTCAGGGTGGACATTCTTAGGAAGGGGTTTCAGGATAAGCGCGGAGTGTATGGCGCGAGGGAGAGAGAAGAAGTCTGTCGTGTGTGCTGGTATGCGAATTCCCAGAGAATCCAGTATATATCGTCCAGTTTCCGTGCCAGCCAGACGAAGGTACTGTGTGTAGCGATGTGATCTTGTATAGTGTTGTGCATTCCTAATTTTAAGAGTCTGTCCGTGCTAGTGCTCTTTGGTAGGTTTAGCGCTGCTTTGGTAGCCATGCGGATAAGAGCATTGATCTTGTCTTTATCCGAACAGGAGAGGTTTAGGTAAGGAGTGGCGTAAAGAATGCGGCTAAGCACAAACGCATGCAGCACCTTGAGATTATCTGCTTCATCTAGACCAGCTCGTGAATGTGAAACCCTTCTAAGAAGATGGATGACGGAGTAGGTGGACTGTTTTAGTGCTTTCAGTGTAAGGTTGTTTTTCCCCGTGTCCTGTAAATGCAGGCCAAGAATGCGGAGGGTAGGTGTTTGCGGTATGAGAGTGTGATGCAGGTAGATAGTGATGGGGGAGGTAGGGACGCGCCGCGGGCAGATTATGAGGAGTGCTGACTTTGTGGGGGAGCATTCAAGCCCAATGTTTGCCGCGTGAGTAGCGATAGTTGTAGCGGCTTCCTGAAGGGTCGATTCTATGTCGCCATCCGAGCCGTATGTGGTCCAAACCGTTATATCATCCGCGTAAAGTGTGTGTCCTAAGTGCGGGATGCGGCTGAGAGCCTTGGCCAGGGGGATGAGGGTGAGGTTGAAGAGGAAGGGAGATAACACCGCCCCTTGCGGGGTACCAATGTTACCAAGCGTGAAGGGGGGGGGGGGGGGCGTATATGATCTATATGCAGTGAGGCTGTGCGACCGTTTAAGAAGGCCCGGATATAGTTGTAGGTCTTAGGCCCCAACTGCAGCTCTTGGATGCCCTGCAGGATGGCGCTGTGCGTAACTTTGTCGAATGCTTTGGTGAGGTCGACTGCCAGGATTGCTCTGGTATGATGTAACATGTCATTGAGGATAGCGTGTGAAATCTGCAGTAGGGCGTCCTGTGCCGAGAGGTGGGATCGAAATCCTACCATAGTATGTGGATATAGTCCATGGGATTCCATGTATTGCGTGAGACGGGTGAGGATGACATGCTCAAACAGTTTGCCCAAGCACGAAGTCAGCGAAATGGGACGGAGGTTTTGGGCGTTAATGGGCTTGTTTGGTTTAGGAATGAAAATTATTTTCCCGTGCTTCCATTCAGCAGGTAGCGCCCCCATTTCCCAGCACTCATTGAAGTAGTCGGTGAGAAGGGAAATTGAACGGTCATCTAGATTTCTGAGCATGACATTTGTGATTTGGTCCTCCCCAGGGGTTGAGTTTCGGAGCTTGATAAGGGCTGCTCTGACTTCAACCTCCATAATGGGGGCGTCGAGGGAGGGTTGATCGGGGCCTACATAGTCGGGATATGATACAGCTTGGCCCACAGTGGTATAAGTTGATTGGAGTTGGCGTAACAGTGCTTGATGATTTTGACGATTTTTATGGGTAAGTCTTTTCAGTGTGAGCCGAGTTTGCTTTTTAGCTTGAGTGGGGTCTATCATATGTCGCAAAAGATGCCAGGCCCTGGTGGAGGAGAGATTACCTCGTAATCCGTCACATAATTGGTGCCAGTTAGATTTACTGAGTGCGGCACTGTGTTCTTCTATTTGTTTCTGTAGTTGCGCTAATTTTAGCTTAAGTTTCCGATTTTGCTTCTGGGTTTTCCAGCGTGTGAGGATACTGTTTTGAGCTTGGAGTAGGTGCGCTAAGCGACTGTCTGCAACGGGAGTCTCGGGGGTGGCGTCTAATGTTTGCGTGAATGCCTGGACATCCTGTTTCAGCTCTGTCATCCATGTGTGGAGGTTAAAGGGGGATTCTAATGTTTTGGCCTCTCTGTGCTTCCGAAGATTATCCCAGCTGGTAATCCTGACACGGTAGTTTTTAGCTTTTTTAGCGAAATCAAGCTGTATAGTTATGATATAATGATCACTGCCCAGGGCCTCATTTGAGTTTGTCCACACCGGTGTGGGAAGGTTGCGACCAAAAGTAAGATCCGGGCTTGTGTCGGCAGTGACACTATTACCGATTCTTGTAGGTGTGCTCAGATCATTATATATGGACAGGCCGTGCATCTGAAGGGTGTTGCGCAATTCCGCTCCTCTCTTGTTAGTGCGTGTGTACCCCCAGTCTACATGTGCGCAGTTGAAATCCCCTAATATAATGAGGGGGTCCTTTTTTGCAGCGTTGGAGGCGGCTTTAATTAGAGAGATTAAATCTGAGACCGGTTGCCTCGGAAGGAGGTAACAGTTGAGGATGAAGAGGGGTTGAGATCTGTGAGTGGAGGGGATTAATTCTAGGAATGTGTGAGCTACCGGCGAGGTTAGTACATGACAAGTGTATGGTACGAAATGTTGGAGATACGTGGTAACCCTGGGGTTTGGAGTGGTGTCGGACGGTACCAGAGCGTATCCTGGCAGCGATAAATTTGTGCCAGCATCCTGAAGTGCTACTATATCAGGGGGTGTGGAGGAAGCAGAGAGGAGCTGCTGCAGGGGGTCTCGTTTGCGACGAAACCCCCTGCAGTTCCATTGTAGGATGCTTAATTGGAGATTATTGCCCGTCAACTGGGCCATGCTGGAGGGTGGGGGGGCGGAGGATGGGAGCAGCTATGGGGTTGCTAGCTGGGATATGTGAAGACATTCCAGCAATTATTTGTGGAATTTGTTGTAGAATAGCAGAGGTTACCTGACTGATAATAGTTTCTGTAAGCTTAGTGATGGCGGCTTCAATGTAATTTTGAGTCTGAGCCAGAATACTGGCTTCGAGCTGTTGGGCAAAGTTTTGTAATTTAGAATCCATGTCTGGAATGTCTTCTGGTCTGCGTTTCTTTTGTGGAGGGGGTGTGGAGGGTTGGGGAGTAGGTGAAGAGGTTTGGGGTGTTGGTGAAGGAGTGGGTGGAGAAACGGTAGGAGGGATGGAATTAATGGCTGCCCTAAGATGCCTTACCTCTTCCCGCAGGAGAGCTATCTCTTCCTCCCGCTGTGAGGTTTGGGGTGTACTGGTGGGCTTGGTCCAGGCTCGCTGGTGATCTTGATGAGGCACTAGCGGTGGAAAGTCCTTTGGCGTGGGCACTGGTTGCTTGGGTTTCGGCGCGGTCTGTCTACGAGGTGGAGGGGTCCTGGCTTTGCACGAGCCGGTACCGGTAAGGTGGGAACCACCACAAAGAATGCAGCTGGGCGTGCATGGGGTCTCTTGAGGGGTGTGCTTCTCGCCACACCGCGGGCAGAGTCCAGCCTTCGGGAGAGGGCACACGTCGTACCTGTGTCCAGGCTTCCTGCAGTTTGTGCAGGCATCGGGGCTTCCCTTGTATTTGGTGCAGCGGTGTACCACACACATATATTTAATTGTGTGAGGCACGGGACCTGAGGCAAAAGTTATTAAGATGGACGTTGTTTTACCCATGCGTCGGGCCGCTATAATGTTAGCGTCCGGGTTTCTGTACTGTAAGTCAGTTAGGATTTGTTCTGGTGTCTCGTTCCAGTAGGCCCGGGAAATGACGCCCTTGACTGCCGCTGGAGTCGCAGTTTTAGAGTCACTTAAAATGTACCGGGCTTCCGTGCGAGTGATAGCAAGTGCAATGGCGGCTTCCTCTGCAGCCTCTGGGGACGTGTCTGGGGGGAGAAGTAGTGTGAGAAGGGCGGATAAAGAGGATAGGATAGGATAGGATAACTTTATTCGGCTCTAACACAAGGTTTTTTTTATGTGGTCAGATGAGTCCATCCGCAACGGTCGGTTGCCCCTATTCCAGGGCTCCGCTGGATGCTGCCGTCAGCTGAGCTCGCCGTATCAAACCGATCTGGTCATCGCGGCAGTCGCTGGAGAGCAGACCCTCCCATTGCTCCACACTTGGATTTTGTATAACTGGGACGATGTCGACTTTTTGACATGCCCATGTGATGTGATACAGTGTAGGTTTTTCATGGCACCACGGACAATTGTGTGCGTAAAGTGTGGGGTGAATTTTACTTAGTGTGTTTAGATTTGGATATGACCCCGTTTGAAGTTGTCTCCATGTGACAGCCTCGTCTTTGTTTAAAGATTTGTGCGGTGGTGGGTACCGCATCCTGCTGCCTTTGTAGTTGTTGAGTATGGCCGAGTATTCCTGAGGTACTGGCAGGGATTCCTCAAGGTCGTTGACGTTGTATGCTCGGTAGTTAGTATATCCTCGAGCTATCCTGTCTGCCTCTTGGTTTCCTGCCACCCCCGTGTGCCCCGGTACCCAGATGATCTTATGTTTGATCGGCTTGTGTGGTTTTGCATGTGTTTGTTGCGTCTTGCAGTCTACAGAGCGGAGTATGCGGAGCGCTCTGTGACCGACTCTGCCGCAAAGATAGTTGCGGCAGGCTGCTTGTGAATCAGTAAGAATTGTCAGTGACCGCCCAGTCCGATAGCCCTCCGCTGCCGCTAGAGCGACGGCCGCTTCTTCAGCCTCAGCTATCGTGCAGTCTTGCAGGGAGGCGCTGGTAATATCGTGTAATTCCGAGTTGACTACAGTTGCCACTGCGTTGTTGGTGCCTTGTCCCCTAGTCATGGCATATGTGGCAGCGTCGACATACACTGTTGTATCCTGGGATGCGTGTGTTTTCTGTAAGCGGTCGGCCCTTGCCTCTCTTCGGTCTTTGTGGAGGTTCGGGTCCATGTTTCTTGGTATTGGTGCCACCCTGAGCGTGCTGCGGTACTCATCGGGGATCGTTTTAGTTCTCAATATTTCTCGAATTTGTTCGGTGTAGCCCAGTTTCTTTAAAAGAACTCTGCCTGTGGGGGTCTGCTGTAGTCTGCGCATTTGGGCAACATGCTGCGCTTCCCGTAATTCCTCGAACGTGTTGTGCAGTCCCAAGGCTAAGAGCTTTTCATTTGAGGTGTTATGGGGTAGTCGAAGCGCGGTTTTATACGCTTTGCGTAAAATCGCGTCCGCCTGTTGTATTTCACTTTTGATATGATTGTAGTACGGGAGACTGTATGTCGCCCGGCTGACTACTAGGCTCCTGACCAGCTTGAGTGTGTCTTCTTCTCGCATGCCATGACGTCTGTGTGAGATGCGCGTAATCATGCGGGCCACTTGGAGTGTAGATGCCTTTAATAGCGCAAGGGTGTGAGTACAGCGTTGATTTGACTGTATCCACATCCCTAGTACCCGTATCAGTGTCTTCTCTGGTATTGGTTCTCCTTCGAGGTAAACTTGTAGTCGAAGCTCTTTACTGGTAGGGACTGTTCGGTTCCGTTTTCCTCTCCAAACCCGTAAGAGCTCAGATTTTTCGGTCGAGCATGCTAGCCCTCTTGCTTTGATATTTTCAACGCAGGTGGCCGCTTCTTGTAGCCTATCCTCTTTCTCGCCGAGTGAGCCAGTGTTAGTCCATATTGTGATATCGTCGGCATAAATGGCATGGTCGATGTCGTCAATTTCTTTTAGTTGCTTCGCCAGTCCGATCATGGCCACGTTGAATAGCGTGGGTGAAATGACCGACCCTTGAGGTGTTCCCTTGTTAGGCGTTCGAAACTTCTCGGACCGAAGTTCTCCTATACCGATGGTTGCAGTTCTGTTGGATAGAAATGCTTTGACGAAGCTGTGTCCACCACAGCTGCTGTCGCTTCATCACCAGTGCAGGCAGCGTCCACCCATACGGCGTCCGCTCGGAGCAGTACGCTCGATGGAGTGCCTTCGCTCGGACTCTGCGGCGCTGCTCATGGTGGGACGGGTGCATATTTCTCGGGAGCGGCCTGATGAGAAGCTCCCGGGGAAAGGGTTGTGGGATGGCGCGGAGGGTTGGGTCGTTGGCCTGTATTCTGATTCCGAGGGAGTCCAGGATATACGGACCTGTGGAAGTTTGTGTGAGCCTGATGTATTGAACCTGTCGGTGGGCCTCCACCAGTTCCCCGATCGTGTTGTGGAGGGCCAGAGCTAGTAATCTGTCTCTGGGTGTGTTAAGGGGAAGATGAAGTGCTACCTTGAATGCCATGCGGATCAAAGCATCCAAAGCGTCTATGTCATGTTTGGATAGTTGTAAGTATGGGGTAATATACAGCACGCGGCTGAGGACAAAGGCATGAATCAGGCGACATAGATCGCGCTACTTCATGTCTCTATGATGTGGCGAAACCCTGCGGATGAGGTGCGATATCGCGCCTACAACCTGGTTTAGTTTCTTGAGGGTAGTGAGGTTTTTGCCATCGTTCTAGATGTGCAGGCCCAATACACGGAGGGTGCCAACCTCAGGTACCCGGTCACCATTCAGTTCAATGGCAATGGGGGAGCGGGGACAGCGGTGGTTCTTAGACCGGATGAGACCGAGGGCCGAAGTGTATCTCAGCCGTGCGGTTAGTGAGGAATGCTTGAATGTAGGCATACGTGCGCGCACCCACATTCAATGGGGATAGAGCAGTCATGATCGCCTGATGATGAAAACGAACAAAAGCTTTGGAGAAATCCAAAGCTAAGACTGCCTTGGTGTGTCCTGGAAGAAGCGGTTCGAAAATATCGTGTGTAAGTTGCAGCATGGCGTCCAGTGCGGATAGATGGGGGCGAAATCCCACCATGCTATGCGGGTAAAGATTGTTGTCCGCTATGTGACTTGTGAGTCTCGCTTACACAACATGCTCGAGGAGCTTGCCGAGGCATGAGGTTAGCGAAATCGGGCGAAGGTGTTGAAGTGTAAGTGGTTTGTTGGGTTCAGGTATGAATATTGCCTTCGCGTGGCGCTAGGATTGCGGCAGGTTACCCACCCTCCAGCGCTGGTTGAAGTATTTCGTAATTTGGGTGATCGATTGGTCATCCAGATTACGGAGCATGGAGTTTGTGATTTGTTCTGCACCAGGTACGGAGTTGGCGCGGAGAATCAGGAGGGCCGCTCTGACTTCCGTCTCCGTAATGTCGATGTTGAGTGTTGGATTTGCTTGTCCTGTGTAGTGGGGTAGAGGTATGGGGCCGCCTGGAGATGTGTACATGGTTTGAAGTGTATCTAGAAGGGTGTCGGGATCGTCAATGTGTTCATGTGTGAGGCGTGTCACGTGGTGCTGTGTTGCTGATTTGGTGCGTTTGGGGTCAATAAGATGTCGGCGGAGTTGCCATGCGCCTTTTCTGGACAGGTTTCCGGCGATGCCGTCACATATCTATCCCCAGTTGGATCGGCAGAGCTACTCAGAGTTCTGTTGGATTTGTGTCTACAGCGCGGCGGTTGCTGAGCATGAGGGACACTTTGAAAGAAATCGATAGCACAGCGAGCGTTCCAAATTGAAAACCGGAGGATCATTGAGATCAGTCCGATTCCAAAAAAAAAACATGCATCCAGATATTGATAAGGCGAGAAGAAAGGCAAGATCCGAATTCTACGAACGAAGCTTCGCCGGGGCAAAAGACGTATTATACTTTGACGCTACCACATACAGACACCGATACGGCTCGGTAGCCAGCGTGGTGGATCACCAGCTCAGGGAAATCAACTGCGCTTCGATAAAAACCAACAACATCCTCGAGGCTGAGGAAGCAGCAGTTGCTCTCGACATCACCCAGCAAGTGACGAGCCCCATGCACACATCATTACAGACTCGCAAGAGGCGTGCAGAAGATACAGCAGTGGACGCGTATCCACTGCAGCCATTTACATACTTAAGACGAGGAAAATCTTCATCACGTGGACACCAGTCCAAGAGGCTGTCGTAGGGAACCAATGTGCGGATCCCAACGCTCGAGCATATGCCAACCGGGAGGCGCGCACGGAAGGGGAACAGGACGCAGACACTAGACGGTATGTAGCCCTCTTAGAACACCAACGAGCCCTCCGGAGGACCTACCCACCTCCCCACAAAGACCTTAGTAGAGAGCAGTCGGTTGCCTGCAGACAACTGCAGACTAATACATACCCCAATTTGACTTTACTCAGCAAAATCTATCCTTCCACATATGCCAACAAATGCCCGCTATGCGGTGAACTCCCAACACTTTACCGCGTTACATGGGCCTGTCAGAAAATGCAGGCAGCGCCGATAAACAACACACCAACACCGGAGCAGTGGGAGGCTGCGCTGTCCAGCTCGAAGCCTGAAGAGCTGCTCAAGCTGATCAACAGGGCTCGCAAGACTGCAAAGGCCGCTGGGGCCCTGGACTGAGGGCTGCATCTACGCTGCGAGAAAGAACCCTTGTACAATAAAGTTTTCGTTCATTCATTCATTTATTCCGTAGACCGGATTTCGGTTCCCGAACTCGACCAATTTCCTACTCGGTTTTATTTACTTATCTGGCCTGACTAGAAAGGTTAATTAGGCTAATTGGGTAATTAAGGAATTAACTAAACTCAGCTGCACTTGCTTGGAGCATAACTATACGATCCTTTCCATTGGTTGCATGGTTACTATCCAAAGTACAATTCGCCCCGTTTGAAATTCGCGCACTGTGACGTCATGACTGTTTCGACCAATTGAAAAGCGTGACATTTCTGTCGACAACAACTGCTTACAACGGGGAGGCATTAAAGGCTTCCGCCTTAAAAGCGTAACATTTCTTTCGACAACTCCGGCTGACAACAATGAGGCAGTAAAGGCTTCGGCCTTAACAAGCACTTTGCATTTTGCTGTTTAGAAAAAAATTTTATTTACGTATGTACACATGCCAAGGTTACCAGGTACAGTGACATTTACAAGAACACAGGACAATAAGCATGTAAGGCGAGCGAATTAAACAGGTACCATAAACATCTCTAAGTAACTAATAGGAATTGCTCGTGGGCGATGTAAAACAGGATAGAATACCTATTGACAGAAGGGTGAAAAGGCAATAATTTGACATTGAAGTATTTAAAAGGAGACCTTAGCGCCAGTTTGGCTTAAAAACCAGGACAAGACGACTGTTATTCACAGAAATTGCCGGAGAAACTCTTCCTCACCCAAGAAAAAGAGTTCCTCGGACAAAAAACTGATCAGCTCCCGTCGGAGACGGCCGAGAATCGGCCACACAGCGCGGCGTCGAAAGTCACCAGCGACCGCGGCGCATCGACTGCGCCATAAACTAAAAACAACCGCCACAATTAACAGGCGAGCAAAACGGCCGCTGGGCAAGCGGCCGCGGGAGACGAAGCACGAAATGCCCTGCCCTCGGAATCCCGCATGAACCGCGCGCCAAAAGACACGCGCTACCACGCAGGTGACTGTAGCGTGGCGATTAGATTCCGGGAGCGGGCAATTCGGACATGTACTGGAGCGTAACACACCCCATCGCTCTAACCGATCACAAGTAGGGAGCACTGCCCAGCCAAGTTTCCAGACAAAGTCGCGTAGATGGTCTGGGAGAGGTGTCGACGCTAAGCGCGCCCACTGAACGTGGCGCATGAGTGAGCGGCGAGCCGCCGGCACAACAGGCAACAATAGCGAGCCCACAATGTCCACCACACGGTCTGCAACGATGTTGACATCAGGTGCTACTGCTGTTACATGCCTGTAAAAGGCCACTGACAAGGTATAGAAAGCGGAATGTTGTTCTGACTGAGGTCCATGATGAACAGGGGCCGCGGGATCCAAAAAGCTAAAAGAAGGGCCCGAAAAGTACCGAGTCAAGGTTCGCGCCGGAGCCGCGTTTCATAACAGGATACGCAAAATACCCTTTAAGCTAACAGCGAGGACGTAACAGACAAATTTGGAAAGGCAAAACCTCCTCTCTCCCGTGGTTGTCCAAGAACAGCACTAGCCAGAAGCTCGGTACCGCCTGACCAAAAAAAAGAAAAAACTGTAGTCTGCACCCCCCTTATGACACGGAGGGGTGGTTTAACAGTATAGCAAAGATACCAGAAGGCACCGAGAATGACTGACTGAACCAGGTAGCGCCTCTCAAGCAGAGGCAGGTCGAATGTCTGCGCCCTTCGCACACGAGCTGTAATGTCGTTGACGACCGAAGACCACACACCATCCGATATTCCAGCACAGTCGTAGGTAACACCTAAAGTGCACATCTGCGCGCACCACTGCGAAGGTATTGCAGATGTAATACGAGTCTGGGTGGACCCCACAAAAAAGTAACGACTCTTCGAGTAATTAAGAGCAGCTCCAGACAAGGAGGCGTACTCACGAAAAACATTTAGAGTTTCAAGCAGGCTGCGTTCATGAGCTAAGTACAGAGTGATGTCATCTGCATAAGCAGTGACGCATACCGCTTCGCTCCATGGCAAAGCCAGACCTCTAATAAAGGAGTGGCGATTCACTGCCAAGAGGAAAGGCTCTAATGCTAAGACAAACAAAAGGAGGGAGAGCGGACAACCTCGACGGACGCCACGGCGAACATCAAACGCGGCACTTTCCCGGCCATCGAGGAAGAGAGTGCTTGAAATATCTCTGTACATCTCTTTAATGAGAAGCACGAAAGAAGCTGGGAAACCGAAAGAATCCAGCGTGCCGTAAATATACTCCTCCACAACACGATCGGGGAACTGGTGGAGGCCCACCGACAGGCCCAATACATCAGGCTCACAAAAACTTCCACAGGTCGGTATATCCTGGACTCCCTGGGAATCAAAATACCGGCCAACGACCCAACCCTCCTCGCCATCCCACGATCCCTTCACCGAGAGCTTCTCATCAGGCCGCTCCCGAGGAATATGCACCCGTCCCACCATGAGCAGCGCCGCAGAGCCCGTGCGAAGGCACTCCATCGAGCGTACGGCCCCGAGCCGGACGCCGTATGGGTGGACGCTGCCTGCACGGGTGATGAAGCGACAGCAGCTGCGGTGGACTCCTCTTCATCCACCCTCCTCACACTACCTCTCCCTCCAGACACGTCCTCAGAGGCTGCAGAGGAAGCCGCCATTGCACTTGCTATAACCCGCACGGAAGCCCGGTATATTTTAACTGACTCTAAAACTGCGATTCTAAATTTTGCTCGAGGCCGAGTTCATGTCCCTGCTTTTGACATACTGGACTCGCCCGATGCACCCCCGCCCCGTCAAGTGGAGCGGATATGGGTGCCTGCGCACTCCGGGAATCCCGGAAACGAGGCCGCCAACCTTTTAGCCCGAGGTTCTTTAAACCGGGCTCAGATGGCCTCGGATCGGGGATTCACGAAGGATCGCATGCACTCATTTAGTGAGCTGACCCAGGCATACAGAGCCTCTCGCCAGCTCTACCACCCGCCCCACCGCTCCCTTGATAACAGACACGCAACACTCTGGCATTACAAACACATACTCTCCCCTCGCCCCTTACCCTAACCCACTATCATCCCTCCTTCCCCACTCCTGCTTGCGTCCTATGCCCAGAACCCTTCGCTTCTTCCCTCCACATCCTTTCCCTCTGCCCGGCGGACCCTCCCCCGCGGGACCTAGAGAACCTCAAGACCTGGGAGGACTGGGAGACCCTGCTGCGCTCGGAGGACCCGGCCGTGCAGACCATCGCCACCGGCCGTGCTGCCAGTGTTATGAACCTTAGGAACATAAACACTTGAGTGCAGTGGGGTCGTGCGGGGACCCTGGGGTGTGCCCCGAATTCCTCTTAAATTAAAGTTTTTCTCTCCCCCTCTCTCTCTCGTCTCTCGTGCTCTAAAAAGTCGGATCACCTTCTCTAGATCAAGGGAAACAAGAAGACCCTGGGCGCGCCGCCGCAAAGTATACGCTAGGATGTCTCGCGTTACAGAAGATGAACTATGTATTTCACGGCCTGGGATGGAGCAAACCTGGTGGCAGGAAATAAGTATCGGGAGGAGAGACCGCAGACGACGAACGAGTAATTTTGCTAGTACTTTGTAATCTGAATTTAGTAGGGTGATAGGGCGTCAATCTGCCGGACATGTCGAGAAAGGAGACTTTTTAGGAATTAAGACAATGAGGCCTCTTTGGAATGATTCAGGGAAAACTTGCTGAGTGAAGCATAATTTTAGCACTGCCGAGAAAATGGCGCCTACAATATCCCAGAATTGTAAATAGAACTCCACAGAAAGGCCGTCTGGTCCAGGTGCTGAGCCTCGTTTCATGGAGTCCAACGCCTCCTTGATTTCCCTTGTTGTTGGCAGAGCCATAAGGCCGTCATGGAGTTCAGTGGAAGCCTGAGGCAAGCCTGCTAAAAATTGGTTTGCGGAAACTACATTGCGATCAAGTAAAAGGAGCGACTGAGCAATACTCCTGAAATGGTTATAAAACGCACTGAAATTCCTGCCACCTGGTTGGGACATAGCTCCTGCGGTAGGTGTAAAGGCAGGGGCACCTTGAGGGCTCAACAGCTCTTGACGCTCAAAGCGAAGTACCTCGGGATGAGCAGTTGGACTGCGTCGACAACGCCACGCAGAAGCTGTCAAAGAGGAGGCAAGTAAAAGGCGCTGTAGGCGCTCCGAAAGCTCCTCTTTCCATGCGCACATAAGCGACGAAGGCGACGGGGTGCGTTGAGCAATACGCAGCTTCGCCGTCACCACGCGCACCTCATCTGACACGGGAGCCCTAAGGGCTCGACCAGATGCGGCGCAATGGTGACGCCACTGCTCCTTCAGACGGTCCCAGTCACCAGGCACGGCCCCAACAACCAAAAAACGCAAGACCCGCGTGAGCCCTTCTTTAGTGCTGGCGTCGTGAAGGATGCGTGCATCCAACCGCCATGGTCTCTGAGGAGATCCTGCCGCCGCCGGAACCGCGAGTGATAGAAGAAAAGGGCGGTGGTATGATATGTGCACCGGCGAGGATGGTAGCGTCATTACATTGGCTGCACACACTGTCCGCAAAAGGCTCGTGGGAACATACCCTCTCTAACCTACTCGCCGATAGCCCGCAACGTCAAGTCCACACAAAGACGTTGCCATAGAGGAGCTCATAAGCGTCCGTGAGCATAAAATGGTTCACTGGCTGGCTCACCATATTGATGCGCCCGCCAGACGAAGGACATCTTAACAAAAGGGCACGTCCAAAGGACGAACGCAAGCCGGCGGCCGGAACCCAACCACCGGTTGCTAATAACACCCACAAGGAACCGCTTGATTAGGCAATCATGCTCGGTACTACATACAACTTCATGTTCAATTTCGCGACTCCGAAACGGGGAGCGATGCTATTCTTGAGATTCATCGGTAGCAAATGTTTAAAAGTGCAAATTCAGTCTAGTCTGTTCTTTTGCATCGCTTCTTTCAGGATGCGATAGACTTTTAATCAATTTTAGTTTGTCGCCCAGTCTAGGCCGGCCCTGACACTAACTTGGAGGCCTTCTGAATCATATTTGTAAAGTAGCCACTGAAAGTTCGGGTGTCCGCAAAGATGTGACACATTTATTGCGCCATTTCCTTTCCTAAAAAACAATTTTATTTTCAAGTAGGTTGGTTGGTTGGTTTATGGGGTTTAACGTCCCAAAGCGACTAAGGCTATGAGAGACGCCGTAGTGGAGGGCTCCGGAAATTTCGACCACCTGGGGTTCTTTAACGTGCACTGACATCGCACAGTACACGGGCCTCTAGAATGTCTCCTCCAAAGAAATTCTAGCCACCGCGGCCGGTATCGAACCCGCGTCTTTTTGGGTCAGCAGCCGAGCACCATAGCCGCTGAGCCACCGCGGGCCCACACCAGAAAATTTGATCAGAGAAGAATAGTGGGTGAATTAAGTTATAATGGTGGGGATTGGTAGGGGATTAAAGAGGTTATCGTCAATTAGCTGGTTAATTAATGTGGATTAGTTGGCCGGATAGGTGTAGTGACATAGAGGGTATTTGACCTAAGACTTTACAAACTGTTTTTTAAGATACCTTTGTGCGATGTCAGTGCACGTTAAAGAACCCCGGGTGGTCGAAATTTCCGGAGCCCTCCACTAAGGCGTCTCTCATAGCCTTGAGTCGCTTCGGGACGTTAAACACCCTAAACCAAACCAAACCACACCAAACCTTTTTGAGTTAGCGCTTTTTTCGGCAAAGCATGGGCAGCGGCTAGAGAGAGAGACAAAAAAAACACTGTTATATGTTAGGAATTCGGGGCACGCCCCTGGGTCACTAACAGGTGTGCCTTGACCGCAGTGGCTGAGTGCTTATGATGCACCGCTGCTGAACCGGAAGACCCGGTTCGATCCCGGCCGCGTCGGTCGAATTTCGATGGAGGCGAAATTCTAGAGGCCCGTCTTCTGTGCAAGGTCAGTGCACGCAAAAGAACCGCAGGTGGTCGAAATTTCCGGAGCCCTTCAATACGGCTTTCTCTCACTGCCTGATTCGATTTTTGATGTTAAACCCCATAAACCAAAATAAAGCCTGGGGCACTCAGGAGGTGCCCATATTGTGGGCAGGTGTTTGCGGACACCTATCACATGGCGTCTGTTTGCCCTTCAAACCCTTCCTTCCCATCCCATCCCCACCCTACCCAAGAAGACTGGGAGGCTGCCCTGTTCGCTTGCTGCGGCCTCCAGGTCCAATAAGCCCTGGTGGCTCGAGCCCGGGCCGCCGCCGAAGCCGTGCGGGCCCCAGACTACAGAGCCTCCCACTTCTTGAATTTGAATTTGTAAGTGTCAGGCCCTTAAGGTCTGACCCAGAACCCTCTCCATGCATAGCGGAATAAAAATTCAGGGAGGGGGGGGGGGGGGCACTTTGTTGACCTAAAGTGCGGTAAGGCGAAAGCCTTAAGCCCAGCGTTGCTGCTTGTGCCACTGATGTGTGGTTAAGATGCTAAGCTTCGCCTCTAAGAGTGGAACGTGACAGCGTCTTGCAACGCTGCCTAGGAGTCCACAGAGGGTCATCGCCCGTTCGGCTCTACGCCTTACTCGTGCACCTCCGCCCCTCACAGAAGTGCACAACTAAAATATCTCTCTCTCTTGAGAGTGGTCCCATACGCGAAAGTGATGAGATACGGGGACACGGACTCTACATCCACAAACACAGGCGGCCAGACACTACATTGGCCAAACTCCGTAAGGTGGGGGACCAGGTGGGCCGCATGGTCCGCCGGGTTTCCAACAAACGCGGAGGGTTACGAAGTAAGGATGCCTTGCGGCTGGCAAACGCCTTCGTAACTAGTCGAATTCTCTATTCGACTCCTTATCTCCACCTACGGAAACAAGAGGAGGACGCCCTTGAGGTCATCCTTCGCAAAATTGTTAAACGTGCCCTTGACCTCCCCATCACTACTTCAAACAGCCGGCTTATGGCTCTTGGGGTGGTGAATACTTTCCGGGAACTCCGGGAGGCGCACCTTACAGACCAGTACACGCGCTTGTCGCTACCAGAGTCGGGTCGCCGCCTTCTTGCTCGACTCCATATCCAACACACCCCTCCAATGGAAGACAGGTTTCGCATCCCGAAACTGTGGAGACGTGCCCTCCACGTGCGGCCTCTTCCAGCAAACATGTCACATGAAGACCATAATGGTCGGCGCCTGGCACGAGCGGAAGCGCTAGCCCGATATTATGGCAACAAAACAGGTGTATACTACGTGGACGCCTCCGGCCCTCACCACGGGGGATGGTACACGGCCGCGGTAGTTCACAACAGCAACACAGTTAACGGCCTAACTTTCAGAGCCCGCAGTGCAACACAAGCAGAAGAGGTCGCGATTGCTCTCGCGGCCTCACATTCCAATTCAAAATACATAATCACCGACTCGCGAGGGGCCTGTCGGAACGTCGAACAAGGCTGCACTCCCTTCCTAGCCTATCGAATATACCAAAATTGCATACGGGATACGGACCCCGCATACCGTTACCTCATATGGGCCCCTGCTCATCAGGTGTTGGCAGGAAACGAGGCAGCAGACGCAGCCGCCCGCGCGCTCTCTCACCGGGCTGTTTTCTCCTCCCCGTCCGATCAGGAACCCGATTTTAATCCGGTCTATACATTCAAAGATATTACAACATATTATCAAAATTGTCATCGCCTTTACCCTAGCCCATGTAAAGGCCTGAAGAAGGCGGATGAGCGGCTCCTTCTCCGCCTTCTCACCAATACATTATTGTGCCCGGCAGCGCTAAAACATTTTGACCCCTCCTTTAGCGGCAGCTGCTCACACTGTAGTGCAGTGTCTTCTGACACTTATCACATGGTGTGGGCCTGCCCCTCCAACCCCGCTATTCTCCCCATCCCCAACCCAACCCGGGAGGACTGGGAGGCGACCCTGCTCGGCTGCCACGACTTACAGGCCCAACAAGCCTTAGTCGGGCGCGCCCGGGCGGCGGCAACCGCCACTGGGGTCCCATACTAGGGACCTCCACCTAGTGTTTGTAAGGATCGGTCCCTTACGGGCTGATCCAAACATACCTCCTGCTCATTCGTAATAAATGTTTTCACCACCACCACCCACTCGTCGGTAAATTGGTTTTTGAGGAAAGGAAATTTATCTGTCTCGCATATCTCGGTGGACACCTGAACTTCGCCGTAAGGGAAGCGAGGAAGATTGGAGTGAATGAAAGAACCGTATTCACTAGACGCGGCTTTGTTCATTCCAAACCATCGAGCTGGCATAGCGTAGTGATTAGCGTGTTCGTCTCGACTCCGGAGACCCTGGTTCGATTACCCAACTCGACCAATTTCCTACTCGATTTTATTTATCTTTCTAGTTTGACTAGAAAGGTTAATTAGGCTAATTGGTTTGGTTTGTTTCATGTCAGTTAACGTCCCTGGGGCGTGCCCCGAATTCCTTTTACAATAAAGTTTTTTTTTTATCTCTCTCTCTCTCTCCCAAAGCGACTCAGGCTGTGAGAGACTCCGTAGTGAAGGGCTCCGGAAATTTCGACCACCTGGGTTCTTTAACGTGCACTGACATGTGAAGGAACTCCAGGTGGTCGAAATTTCCGTAGCCCTGCACTATGGCGTCTCTCCTAGCTTGAGTCGCTTCGAGACGTTAAAACACATAAACCAAACCAAACAAATTAGCCTAATTAACCTTTATAGTCAGGCTAATTGTTTAATTAACTCATTACTAAACTCAGTCCCACTTACTTGGAGCATCACTTACAATCCGTTGATTGGTTGCAGGGTTAGTAGGAGGAGGAGGTAAACTTTATCAAAGAAGAGGTCTTAGGCGGGGATTGGGGTGATGTTCCCCTCCCAGCGGTGGGCTCCTCTTCTCGGCCGGACAGCTCGTGGCCTACCGACGACGTCGTTCGGCGACCTCTTCGGCTCGCTCTGTGACTCGAAGTTGAACCTCCGGGTCCGAGCTGAGCAGCGCGGCCTCCCACTGAGATTGGGTAGATAGCTGCACACTGTGCCCTGCCAAAGTACAATTGACCCAGTTTGAAATTCGCGCACTATGACGTCATGACCATTTCGACCAATTGAAAAGCGTGACACTTCTGTCGACAACTCCTACTTACAACGATGACGCATTCTAGAATGCCACTGGAGCTTTTCCAGCTGATAGCAGGTGCGAAAAAATGCTGTGTGTACATTGCATGCTCCAGAGTCTGCTGGACAGAGCTAGTTGGTTTGTGCATTGTAGAATGCCACTGGACATTAAAGCCTTCCGCCTTAAAAACCTACCACCGCCACCATCACCTGGTTCCCTGCACGACCGCTCTGCCCTTCAGTGTTTATGTTACTAAGGTCCACAACAATGCAGCCCGGACGGTGGCGATGGTCAGCACGACTGGGTCCTCCGAGAACAGCAGGATCTCGCAGTCTTCCCATGTGTCGAGGTGCTCAGTCTCCATGGGCGAGGGTGCGCCAGGCAGAGTGAGATGATGTGGAGGGAAGAGGCGAATGGTTCTTATCGAAGGGCGCGGGCAAATGTTGGCAAGGAGGGATGATAGAGGGCTAGGGTAAGGGGTGAGTGGAGAACGTTTGTAGTCTGCGCCAGATTGTTGCGTGTTTGTTATCTAGGGAGAAGTGAAATGGTGGGCGGGAGAGCTGGCGCGAGGCTCTGTAGGCCTGCGTCCGCCCATAGTTCACTATCATCCCTCCTTCCCCACTCGTGCTTGCGCCCTATGCCGAGAACCCTTCGCCTCTTCCCTCCTTCTCCTCTCCCACTGCCCGGCAGACCCCTCCCCCGCGAGACCTCGAGAACCTCAAGACCTGGGAGAGGACTGGGAGACCATGCTTTGCTCGGAGGACCCAGCCGTGCAGACCATCGCCACCGGCCGGAGTGTTATAGACCTTAGGAACATAAGCACTCGAGTGCAGGGGGGTCAGGCGGGGACCGTGGGGCGTGCCCCGAATTCCTCTTATATTTTTTCTCTCTCTCTCTCGCTGAATGAATGCGTATCGCCGTGGGACCAATTTGGTTGATGAGGTGTAATTAGTTACTTTAACGCGAAAGAACGCGGTAATATACTCTTGGACGTCGCAATACCATGGATGTCGATATAGTACATGGACGTCAAAACATCGACGGATCGCCGCAGTGATCTGGTCACACAGAAAAATAAAACAGCAAAAATTAAAAAAAGCAAAGTTCACAAAAATTAAATAAAAAATCATAAAGGAAAAAAGTAAATAATAAAAAGAAGCACAACAGAATGACAAAAAATTGAGGGAGAAAAACAGGAAAGGGAAAGGCTTTCGCATTTCGGCTCTTAACCAAAGTGCAATCCTGTAATTTTTCGTGAGACCTCCACTACAGCACATCTTCCTTTCTTCTTTCACTACTTGTTTTATCCCTTCCTTACGGCGCGGTTCGGTTGTCCACCGATATATGTAAGAGAGTTACTGCGGGATCTGCTCCCCTCAAAAACCAATTTTTTTTTCGCTCACGCTCTTCGATTGGCCTTGGAGCATTCTTGGTGCTGTGGCCGCTTACGTGGATGCGACGGCGACTGCTCGTTCCGGCTGGCACCCCTGTCTTTCGCACCGCGTCCTTTGCTCGAGTTTGTGCAGTTCGTTGTCGCCTCCATGCGGCCGGCTCCAGTTTCATCCACAAGCATCTATTCTGGTAGTACCAGCCAAACGTCCGTAATCCGCCGCAACATTTGCATCCTCTATATGAAGTTTGTTTCGGCTCCTCAGGGGACTGGGGCATTGGGGTATCTGTTAAAGCCGGCGTTTTCGCTTCGTCGGACTTGATAATTGCAACGCCCGTCTGTTCTTTCACTCTTTCCTCTCATATCTGTGAATTCTCATCTATCTGCACGCGGCACGGGTGGTGGCCCAGCTCAAGCCAGTCGGCAGGCCCGTGCTATTTCTTTTTCATCTTTCTTTCAGTCGCAACAAGTGAGCGCGTACCCTCATCTTTGCTGCGCCTAACAGTTCCTCCTATGCTCTGGCTGGCCTACGGCTGATGTTGACTGTTACTACTGAGAATCTTCCCTCACCTCTTACCCTAGCCCACTATCATCCCTCCTTCCCCACTCCAGCATGCGCCCTATGCCCAGAACCCTTCGCCTCTTCCCTCCACATCCTTTCCCTCTGCCCGGCGGACCCTCCCCCGCGGGACCTAGAGAACCTCAAGACCTGGGAGGACTGGGAGACCCTGCTGCGCTCGGAGGACCCGGCCGTGCAGACCATCGCAACCGGCCGGGCTGCCAGTGTTATGGACCTTAGGAACATAAACACTTGAGTGCAGTGGGGTCGTGCGTTGACCCTGGGGCGTGCCTCGAATTCCTTGTACAATAAAGTTTTCTCCCCCCCCCCCCCCCCAGGAACCTGCTGAAAAAAAAAAAGAAATGGTCGAGACCACTCGCTTTCCTCACTGTATTAAATGTAACGGCACCAGTTGCACTGCGATGACCTCTGCGCCATCACGAATCAAGCGAGAACAGGTGGCGCACAGTCGGGAGCGCCTCACTACCTCAGCCACCTACCACGCAGGGAACCCGAGCAAGATTTCCGTATTCCTTTGGGAGAACAGCGTTGCGCTGTTTTGTCACATCCTCGACGCCGATACGAAGAAAGCCTGTGGAAGCCCCTAACGTAGCTTTCGCAGGTTAACTGAAGTGAAACTGCATGAGACCATATACACAAGCATTAAAAAGCAGAGCGTACTGAGGTGCGATTTGTATACATTAAGTTGGGAACATCACAACAAATCACTGTTGCGCAAACTTCCCACAAATTAAAAAAAAAATGTGTAGTTGTTAATCAAGCACACATTAATCCACAAGAAATGAATCTGCTGCTGAGAAAAGCTCGAGGATTTGAATATTGAAGACATGAAAAGAAGGAGCATAACCAGTATCAACCTCAGCCCCCAGTACTCAATAAACTCATTTTTATACTGCTATTGAGAAAGCAAATTCACAGCTTTTACTGAATGTTTTCTATGGTTAGCAGTGATTTCTCTGTTGCGGGTATATTTAGCCTCCTCGACATCGAATTAAGCGGGCATTTTTGCGCTAGTTTGCTAATGCCTTAAATAATATTACTGAAAACAGAGAGCCTGGAAACATTTCCTCGGCGAGTTTAATGCCGACAAATTTTTGCGCCAATATAATTGTTATCTGGTGGAGGGTGTAATAAACCAGCAGGTAAGAAGCAGGCACCGAACTCAAGCAAGCCTCCACAAAACGGGCACACATGGCACAAAACACGCGCAAGCTATCTCGATTTTTTCACTTCACCGCATCACCACTGGCACTGCCTATTGGTTGATTAGAAGAATTCAGAGCCCAAGCAGTGGCACGGGACTTGATGCGACTTGTGCATAGCGTCGTGTTGACAGAATGTAATGTTGTGTGCGGAAAAGCCGTAACAATCTCGTAGGCCATCACACTTTCGACCCTCAACACAGTACCGGCCAAAATGCGACGAGAGGCCGACCGCGGCGGCCGCGTTTTGGTGGAGGCTAGACGCAACAGGCGTCTGTGTACTGCGCGACGTCGGTTCTTCGGAGTTAGAAATAAATCAGGAATAGATCCTATTAGAGATCTACACTTAAATCCTTGCTCCGCCAACCAGAACTCCGTTTTAGGTCACCCTGCTTTCGCTGCGCAACCCGGCCATATCTTGAAATTGTTTCTTTTTTATTTGTACAACAGTGCGCAAATTGCGAACTTTGAAGCCTTGTTGCGTACCGCTTGATGCTCATTTCCTGTCTACTGGACTTTTTCTCTACACACCTACCGGACATTCCACTTCTTCAAACGTCTACAAGGTTTCCGTATTCTGCTGTGTTGTACGCACAGGTAAATGGCGTTATAATTTTTTCTATTTTCTTCACGCTTCAAAAGTCACTGTAAGCCTTGCTAAGCCTTAAAATAGGACAGCCGGAATGAGGTAAACTATGCTTTAATAAGTGATGAACAATTGGCTTCGGAAGTGCAACAGCTAAACACGAATGCAATATTGATTATAAGAACAGCCTAATCTGTTGCATGATGCACAGCCGTATCATGCCACACGTCTTTTGACACACGAAACACAAACCCGCATCTTTCGAGTCAGCAGCCGAGTGCCATAACCACTGAACCACTGCGGCGGGCTAGCCAGGTTCAGTGCGCCGAAGATTTTCACTCATAAATTTAAAAGAACAAGCTTAGCACAGAACGGGATCGAAGCCTCCTCTGATTTAATCATTTGGCCCCGCAAAAACAGCATATATCATAAGCGACAACTTTGCAAGAACTTAGAACTTAGTGAAATCACCATTTTTACAGGGAGCCACTCTATTTTCTCGCATAGTTCTACTGATCTGGTGGTTGTGTGCATTGCGCGAAAACATTTCATGAATGCGGCTAGGACGGCGCTACGCATCATGCAAGATCAACCCAGCTGTCGCAACGTGGGCGCCCCACGTAAAATGGAAACAGTATTTTCAAACAACTTATCTGAGAGCCCTGTTGGAACTCTTCAAGCCACAGAAGGCCCCTGAGCAACATCGGGTAGTCGCGGACTTCCTCACCCATAAGCCGTCTGGCTTACGTTTTCATTGTCACTCACCGCATTACGCCAGAACCCGCTGCAGGGGGCCAAGATAAGCTACTGGAGCCGGCGTAGAAAGCACATAAAATGCAGCGCCTGGGAATAAAACCAGCCTCTTCCCTGCTGAGCCTGGAGGAGGACAGCTAAACCGGACGCTGGTTTAGGAGTAGAGTTGCCCTCCTGCGTCGGCACACGGTTTCGAAAGAGTTAATTTAGAAGGGTGCGTATGTGCCCAGCTGAAGCAAGCACCGCCACTCCCTTTTGTGCAATGTGATGCTGAAGTCTGCAGTGCAGTACAGCGCGCAAAAAATTGGAGGTTACCTAAACCTACTCTGAAATAATTTAAGCGCTACTTATTGTACATGAACACATTATAAGCTACAATATAGGTTACATGAAAACAGTATAAGGATTTCAGTAGCTTTCCGAAGCCGGTGGCAGGTGGCTGGAAATGACGGCCCTAACTTTTTCTTTAGAAAAACCTTTAAAATTGGATGCTAGAGCATTAATCACCAGTCTAGGCAGAGCCTCCATGCATATTTTGCAGCACCGGGACTTTCCTTCAGTGAATACATAAGGTCCTGGTGAATAATTTTTTTGTGAGAGATCGTTTTTCGTATAAGCTACAGTTATTGAAATTTTCTGTGCGACTTCACTTTTGTAACATGCAGATTGCCCTAGCATAATTCTGTAAACACATTTCGTGGTTTCATCACCTCCATCTGCGCTTCCTGCTTCAGCACCGTAGAATGAACACTTTTGAAAAGTTCCGAGCATTTCCAAAGAATGGGAAAGAACCATCATTAAATTTTACTCTGTCTTTAGCTGAAAGATTTGTTACCTAAGGAATTTCACACCTTTAAAAAAATGCACATTAATAGCAATGCATAGCTTGTGACACAAGGCTTTGACCACAGGCAGTATGGTGCCTTTCTGTTGTCTTGAGCGAGTAGGATTTCAGACTTGCACCATGAATAGCCAACTCATCGGTCGCACCATCGACGAATGTTTGTGACGATCACTAAACGTGCCTTATCTTCCATTTGAAAACAGTACTCGGTGGCCACAGTGCTGCTACCGGGCAATCATCCTGAATATTGCCAGCAGCTTCGAAGAATGAACAAACAGTCTAAACAGTCGCGGCAATTTCACAGGGAACAAAGCATCGTACCTCCTTGCTGTACCTGCAAGACTCCGTGAAAAAGTTCTACAGGCTTCACACGACGAGCCGACAGCTGGATATCTCGGGTTTTCTCGGGTTTTCTCGCACCTTCCGCCTCATTGAAGACGAGCATTACTGGCCCCAACTGTCTGCCGATGTAGCACGTTATGGGAAAACCAGCCGAGATTGTCAGCGATGAAGGACCCCTGCCACCCGACCAGCAGGATTTGTGAACCCCATTGAACCCCCCTGAAGGCCCCTCTAGCAGATCAGCATAGACTTGCTTGGTCCTTTCCCGAAGTCAACGTATGGAAATAAGTGGACCATCACTGACCGAATACGTGACCAACTACGCCGAGGCAAAAGCCCTACCCAACGGAACAGCAGCAGAAGTCGCCAAATTTTTGTGGAGTGTCTTCTACGACACGGCGCCCCCGATGTGGTCATCACGGGCGGAGGAACAGCGTTCACGACGAAACTCAGGCGAGCCATTCTGCGTTACAGCCAAACGAGCCACCGGAGACGACAGCCTATCATCCGCAGACCGACGGCCTGACTGAGCGCCTGAACAAAACCATTGCCGACACACAAGACCTGCGACGTCATCCTGCCTTACATCGTCTTCGCCTACAGCCCCGCCATGCAAGAGACCGCTCAGATAACGCCTTTTAGGCCCGCCCTTGGCACGGCGGCCATGACCGCTCTAGACTCAAAGCTACCGAACGTCGCCGATGAAGATTATGTCGACGTTACCACCTATTTGCAGCGCGCAGAAGCCCGCAGGCTTGCCCGATTAAGGCCGATTCACACGACGGTCCGTTCGCCCGCGGCCCGCGCACTACGTGTTCATGCGTCAGCACTTTGAGAGGCGCGCTATCGGCCGCCAGCCATCCCTCCATCCAGCGCGTCTCTCAATGTGCTGACGCATGAACACGTAGTGCGCGGGCCGCGGGCGAACGGACCGTCGTGTGAATCGGCCTTTACGGATCGACGGCGAACAGCAGACCGACGCCAGACGCCACAAAGCCAGGAGACAGAGCCTGTGTTTGGACGTGAATTCGCCGTCGCGCATTTAGTGAACTTTTACGCCGATATTTCGGGCCGTACAAGTGCCTTTCAGGCTAAGTGAACGGGCCTGTGATGTCATCCCCGCAGAAATTAGTGCACGCCAAGAACAACGTCCCGTACGTCCAGCAGTGGTCCATGCCGTAAGTCTAAAGCCCTACTATGTGCGCTCAACGACGCTGTGTTTGCATACTCGGTGTTTATTTTTGCTCAGTCCGTTTTATTTTGTAGTCACCTTATGTTTTAAAGCATCGCGTCGATGTTGCTTTTAGAGAGGAGTAATGTCGCGAATCTTTGTAGTGTTCGTTCAGGCTTCAAATCTGCTGCCACGCGGGATTAGAGCTTTGTTTGCGATACAACATGCTATCAGATTTTTGTCGATTGATCGCACCCAGGCGGAGCCAATTTTACGTTGTTCCAGATTGCTGCAACTTTGCACGCTTTATCTGGAAAGTTCGTTGTCGGCTTTAAATTGAGCATGGCCGAGAGCGGCGGGCATTAAGTGGGACTGCCGACGAGCCCGCTGGTTGCTACTTCGCCGCCGAGTCATTCGTTTTCTTGCGGGCGCAGGTGAGCCCAATAGACAGTTTATTTTAGAAGCCTTCTTTCGTTGTATTCCTCCCTGCCCGGACGGCCATCACCGCTACGTGAAAATATCAACATGTGCGGAGAGTTTTGGAATTGTCGATTTCGCATAGTTGAGGTGGCTACAACTTTTCTTACTAAGATATAAATTCTCGAGAATGTACAGACAGACAGACAGACAGACTGTAGATTGAGGTCGATTGAGTAAGAGTTGGTCCGCACCACTAATGTGTCGTTGATTTTGCGACAAGCTTATGAAGGTTAAGAAATTTTCACCCTGGGTGGCTTGTCACCACGTTTGTATCTAGTAAGCGAGGCTGTCAACATGCGATTTAATAGCTACTTTATATACTTTATGGTACTTTCTAGTTCTGCATTTACAATGAAGTGATGGCATAGCGTTTCGTGCTCTACTCAGCCGCTCTGCGCCATGCAACTGCCATACTTTCTCTGCCTTTTCTACTGTATGTCTCAATGTAAAAGCTAGCTGGAATATCATCATTGCGAAAAAAGTGAATCTCAGCCTTTAGAACACGAAATTCCCCGGTTAACATGGCGTTTCTCTCCAAAAGAAGCGACGCAGAATTGCGCACGACACAGTGTGCGCTGAGTACCAAATGCAATTACGAGAGACCCTAAGATGAAAGGAACGTCCC